>NC_086447.1:867337922-867585422 GCF_028390025.1 Pseudophryne corroboree
AGAAGAAGAAGAAGAAGAAGAAGAAGAAGAAGAAGAAGAAGAAGAAGAAGAAGAAGAAGAAGAAGAAGAAGAAGAAGAAGAAGAAGAAGAAGAAGAAGAAGAAGAAGAAGAAGAAGAAGAAGAAGAAGAAGAAGAAGAAGAAGAAGAAGAAGAAGAAGAAGAAGAAGAAGAAGAAGAAGAAGAAGAAGAAGAAGAAGAAGAAGAAGGACACACTGGATTTAGGCAAGTATAATTTTATTTTCAGGTACCCCGGATTCTTGGAGATGTCGACAGACTTGGAGACGTGGACACAGTCGGCGTGTGAACATAGGTAAGTATGTTTGTGTCGGCATGTAAGTAATAAAGTTTTACTTTCAAGGTGTGCGTGTCCTGTTTTTATTTGGGTATTTTTTTTGCAGAAGAACTACAGGTACCAGCGGGCCCCTTTTACCCCCGCATGCTGATACTTGTGGTTCTCCAAGTACCAGCTTGCGGGAGAGGCTTGCTGGGACTTGTAGTTCTTCTGCAAAAAACATATTCTTTCATTTTACAAAAGGCTATCAGCCCCCCATCCGCAGCCCATGGATGGGGAGGGGGGGGGGGGGGACCCCTTGATTTAAGGGGTCCCCACTCCTCCAGGATACCCCGGCCAGGGGTGACTAGTTGGGGATTTAATGCCACGGCCGCAGGGACCGGTATAAAAGTGTCCCCCGGCTGTGGCATTATATCTCCAGCTAGTGGAGCCCGATGCTGGTTCAAAAAATACGGGGGATCCCCTGTCCATTTCCCCCCGTATTTTTACAACCAGGACCGGCTCAAAGAGCCAGAGGCTGGTTATGCTTAGGAGGGGGACCCCACGCAATTTTTTTCTGTGTTTTTTTAACCATTTTTGCGCCGTCGGAAAAGTCTAAGCCAGGACGCACTTATCCGTCAATTGGTCCGTTTTTCGACAGCGGGGACTGTCAAATCCGTTTTTTATTGAATATGTCGAACTCCGGCACCCGCCGGCCGGAATTCGACGGTCGAATTGTGTCGAATTTAAAAACGGGCGAAAAAAAGCCGCAATTCGCCCGGAATTGCATATACCCCATTGTGTAACAGACACTCAGGCAAAAGAGGACAATCATAAATTGTCACACTCCTGGCCGGCAGACATTCACAGATGTGCATACACAGATATGGTGGCCGGCGGAGAGTCACAGACTGCTACACAAAGGCAGGGCCCGGCAGACACTGCCACACACAGCAATAGATAGATATTCATAGCTGTCACATACACACACAGGCAGCGCTGGTAAACAATCACAAATACACAGGCAAGGGCCAAGCAGCATACACACAGGCATGGGCTGGCAGACAGACACTCACATTTGAAAACAAAGGGCATTTGGTCCGTGTTAGAAGCAGGGGTATGAGACTCAGGGTTGACAGTGTCTAGGTCGACACGAGTTTTTCACATTTTTTTTCTTTTTAAAAAAACACTTTATCATACTTTCCGATCCACGTGGACTACGATCGGGAATGATAACCTGTGCCGAGCGCAGTGAGGCACTTTGCCTGAAGCTCGCGAGCCATGTGAGTGGACACTGTGCACTTATTAGGGTTGCTGGTCACTTTATGAAACAAATGAAAAAAACAAAAAAAACAAAAAACAGACCACACACACACACACACACACACACATGAAAAACTCATGTAGACCTTGTTCATGTCGACTTAATGTCAGTGTCGACCTAGCCACTGTCAACCCTGAGTCCCATACCCCTGCTTCTAATCTGGACCAAATGCACTGCTAACCTTTCTACATGCATCATATGTCAAAACTGTAAATGATGGGCTTATGGTGAATATAAAGACGTTTCATAGCACAAAATAAAACATAGTGCACTGGTCTAACCTGCTGCTCGTAACCACCAAATATGTACATGGTCCTCTCCAAAACACAGGCCGAGTGACCGTCCCGAGCACCCGGAATCTGACCACTCACAAGAGGAGTTGCCCACTGCTCAGTACCTATAATAGAAAGAAGATTATACCGCTTTCACATCGCTAACCCGGTAAAGAACCGGCTTTTGAACACGCTTCCGACCCGGGTCTGAACACGCTATACCCCTTTCACATCGCAGTTTGGAGCCGTGTTATTACCGGGTTATTCCCGGGTTGGTGCCTTTCACACTGAACCCGGTTCACCCTTTGAAAACATTTGTGATGTCATTATAAATGGACTTTTCTGTCTTCTATTGATGAGGTTTGAAAGGTATTACAAGGAGGGGCTGGGGAGTGCTCAGTAGTGCAGCAATCATGGCCGACACAGCACATGTCTCTATAGACTTTGTGATAGTCTCAGCTGTACTGCTCTTGGATTCAGCCTGTGAGAGGATATTTGAGCTTCTCACATTCTGTAGCTTGTTCAGCAGCTATGTTATGAAGAGGAAAATAAGAATTTACTTACCGATAATTCTATTTCTCGTAGTCCGTAGTGGATGCTGGGGACTCCGTAAGTACCATGGGGAATAGCGGCTCCGCAGGAGACTGGGCACAAAAGTAAAAGCTTTAGGACTACCTGGTGTGCACTGGCTCCTCCCCCTATGACCCTCCTCCAAGCCTCAGTTAGGATACTGTGCCCGGACGAGCGTACACAATAAGGAAGGATTTTGAATCCCGGGTAAGACTCATACCAGCCACACCAATCACACCATATAACTTGTGATCTAAACCCAGTTAACAGCATGATAACAGAGGAGCCTCTAGAAAAGATGGCTCACTACAGCAATAACCCAATTTTTTGGTAACAATAACTATGTACCAGTATTGCAGACAATCCGCACTTGTGATGGGCGCCCAGCATCCACTACGGACTACGAGAAATAGAATTATCGGTAAGTAAATTCTTATTTTCTCTGACGTCCTAGTGGATGCTGGGGACTCCGTAAGGACCATGGGGATTATACCAAAGCTCCCAAACGGGCGGGAGAGTGCGGATGACTCTGCAGCACCAAATGAGAGAACTCCAGGTCCTCCTCAGCCAGGGTATCAAATTTGTAGAATTTTACAAACGTATTTGCTCTTGACCAAGTAGCTGCTCGGCAAAGTTGTAAAGCCGAGACCCCTCGGGCAGCCGCCCAAGATGAGCCCACCTCCCTTGTGGAGTGGGCATTTACAGATTTTTGGCTGTGGCAGGCCTGCCACAGAATGTGCAAGCTGAATTGTACTACAAATCCAACGAGCAATAGTCTGCTTAGAAGCAGGAGCACCCAGCTTGTTGGGTGCATACAGGATAAACAGCGAGTCAGATTTTCTGACTCCAGCCGTCCTGGAAACATATTTTCAGGGCCCTGACAACGTCTAGCAACTTGGAGTCCTCCAAGTCCCTAGTAGCCGCAGGCACCACCATAAGGTGGTTTCAGCGTTTCACCTGAACCAACCTAGGGAGAAACTGAGGACGAGTCCTCAATTCCGCCCTGTCCAAATGGAAAATCAGATAAGGGCTTTTACAGGATAAAGCCGCCAATTCTGACACGCGCCTGGCCCAGGCCAGGGCCAACAGCATGACCACCTTCCATGTGAGATATTTTAACTCCACAGATTTAAGTGGTTCAAACCAATGTGACTTTTGGAACCCAAAAACTACATTGAGATTCCAAGGTGCCACTGGAGGCACAAAAGGAGGCTGTATATACAGTACCCCTTTTACAAACGTCTGAACTTCAGGGACTGAAGCTAGTTCTTTTTGGAAGAAAATTGACAGGGCCGAAATTTGAACCTTAATGGACCCCAATTTCAGGCCCATAGACACTCCTGTTTGCAGGAAATGTAGGAATCGACCCAGTTGAAATTCCTCCGTCGGCCTTACTGGCCTCGCACCACGCAACATATTTTCGCCAAATGCGGTGATAATGTTTTGCGGTTACATCCTTCCTGGCTTTGATCAGGATAGGGATGACTTCATCCGGAATGCCTTTTTCCTTCAGGATCCGGCGTTCAACCGCCATGCCGTCAAACGCAGCCGCGGTAAGTCTTGGAACAGACAGGGTCCTTGCTGGAGCAGGTCCCTTCTTAGAGGTAGAGGCCACGGATCCTCCGTGAGCATCTCTTGAAGTTCCGGTTACCAAGTCCTTCTTGGCCAATCCGGAGTCACAAATATAGTGCTTACTCCTCTCCATCTTATAATTCTCAGTACCTTGTGTATGAGAGGCAGAGGATGGAACACATACACTGACCGGTACACCCACGGTGTTACCAGAGCGTCTACAGCTATTGCCTGATCTGCTGAGGAAGTCTGCTTCCCAGTTGTCCATTCGCGGAATGAACACTGCTGACAGTGCTATCACATGATTTTCCGCCCAGCGAAGAATCCTTGCAGCTTCTGCCATTGCCCTCCTGCTTCTTGTGCCACCCTGTCTGTTTACGTGGGTGACTGCCGTGATGTTGTCCGACTGGATCAACACCGGCTGACCTTGAAGCAGAGGTCTTGCTAAGCTTAGAGCATTGTAAATGGCCCTTAGCTTCAGGATATTTATGTGAAGTGATGTCTCCAGGCTTGACCATAAGCCCTGGAAATTCCTTCCCTGTGTGACTGCTCCCCAGCCTCGCAGGCTGCAATCCGTGGTCACCAGGACCCAGTCCTGAATGCCGAATCTGCGGCCCTCTAGAAGATGAGCACTCTGCAACCACCACAGGAGGGACACCCTTGTCCTTGGTGACAGGGTTATCCGCTGATGCATCTGAAGATGCGACCCGGACCATTTGTCCAGCAGGTCCCACTGGAAAGTTCTTGCATGGAATCTGCCGAATGGGATTGCTTCGTAGGAAGCCACCATTTTTCCCAGAACCCTTGTGCATTGATGCACTGAGACTTGGCTCGGTTTTAGGAGGTTCCTGACTAGCTCGGATAACTCCCTGGCTTTCTCCTCCGGGAGAAACACCTTTTTCTGGACTGTGTCCAGGATCATCCCTAGGAACAGAAGACGAGTCGTCGGAACCAGCTGCGATTTTGGAATATTGAGAATCCAACCGTGCTGCCGCAACACTACCTGAGATAGTGCTACACCGACCTCCAACTGTTCTCTGGATCTTACGCTTATCAGGAGATCGTCCAAGTAAGGGATAACTAAAACTCCCTTCCTTCGAAGGAGTATCATCATTTCGGCCGTTACCTTGGTAAAGACCCGGGGTGCCGTGGACCATCCAAACGGCAGCGTCTGAAACTGATAGTGACAGTTCTGTACCACAAACCTGAGGTACCCTTGGTGAGAAGGGTAAATTGGGACATGAAGGTAAGCATCCTTGATGTCCCGAGACATCATGTAGTCCCCTTCTTCCAGGTTCGCAATCACTGCTCTGAGTGACTCCAACTTGAATTTGAACCTCCGTATGTAAGTGTTCAAAGATTTTTGATTTAGAATCGGTCTCACCGAGCCGTCCGGCTTCGGTACCACAACAGTGTGGAATAATACCCCGTTCCCTGTTGCAGGAGGGGTACCTTGATTATCACCTGCTGGGAATACAGCTTGTGAATGGCTTCCAAAACTGCCTCCCTGTCAGAGGGAGACGTCGGTAAAGCCAACTTTAGGAAAACGGCGAGGGGGAGACGTCTCGAATTCCAATTTGTACCCCTGAGATATCACCTGAAGGATCCAGGGGTCTACTTGCGAGTGAGCCCACTGCGCACTGAAATTCATTGAGACGGGCCCCCACCGTGCCTGATTCTGCTTGTAAAGCCCCAGCGTCATACTGAGGGCTTGGCAGAGGCGGGAGAGGGCTTCTGTTCCTGGGAACTGGCTGATTTCTGCAGCCTATTTTCCTCTCCCTCTGTCACGGGGCAGAAAAGAGGAACCTTTTGCCCGCTTGCCCACGAAAGGACTGCGCCTGATAATACGGCGTCTTCTTATGTTGAGAGGCGACCTGGGGTACAAACGTGGATTTCCCAGCTGTTGCCGTGGCCACCAGGTCTGAAAGACCGACCCCAAATAACTCCTCCCCTTAATAAGGTAATACTTCCAAATGCCGTTTGGAATCCGCATCACCTGACCACTGTCGTGTCCATAACCCTCTACTGGCAGAAATGGACAACGCACTTAGACTTGATGCCAGTCGGCAAATATTCCGCTGTGCATCACGCATATATAGAAATGCATCTTTTAAATGCTCTATAGGCAATAATATACTGTCCCTATCTAGGGTATCAATATTTTCAGTCAGGGAATCCGACCACGCCAACCCAGCACTGCACATCCAGGCTGAGGCGATTGCTGGTCGCAGTATAACACCAGTATGTGTGTAAATACATTTTAGGATACCCTCCTGCTTTCTATCAGCAGGATCCTTAAGGGCGGCCATCTCAGGAGAGGGCAGAGCCCTTGTTCTTAAAAGCGTGTGAGCGCTTTATCCACCCTAGGGGGTGTTTCCCAACGCACCCTAACCTCTGGCGGGAAAGGATATAATGCCAATAACATTTTAGAAATTATCAGTTGTTATCGGGGGAAACCCACGCTTCATCACACACCTCATTTAATTTCTCAGATTCAGGAAAACTACAGGTAGTTTTTCCTCACCGAACATAATACCCCTTTTTGGTGGTACTCGTATTATCAGAAATGTGTAAAACATTTTTCATTGCCTCAATCATGTAACGTGTGGCCCTACTGGAAGTCACATTTGTCTCTTCACCGTCGACACTGGAGTCAGTATCCGTGTCGGCGTCTATATCTGCCATCTGAGGTAACGGGCGCTTTAGAGCCACTGACGGCCTATGAGACGTCTGGACAGGCACAAGCTGAGTAGCCGGCTGTCTCATGTCAACCACTGTCTTTTATACAGAGCTGATACTGTCACGTAATTCCTTCCAACAGTTCATCCACTCAGGTGTCGACCCCCTAGGGGGTGACATCACTATTACAGGCAATCTGCTCCGTCTCCACATCATTTTTCTCCTCATACATGTCGACACAAACGTACCGACACACAGCACACACACAGGGAATGCTCTGATAGAGGACAGGACCCCACTAGCCCTTTGGGGAGACAGAGGGAGAGTATGCCAGCACACACGAGAGCGCTATATATATACAGGGATAACCTTATATAAGTGTTTTTCCCCTTATAGCTGCTGTATTTTTAATACTGCGCGTAATTAGTGCCCCCCTCTCTTTTTTAACCCTTTCTGTAGTGTAGTGACTGCAGGGGAGAGCCAGGGAGCTTCCCTCCAACTGAGCTGTGAGAGAAAATGGCGCCAGTGTGCTGAGGAGATAGGCTCCGCCCCCTTCTCGGCGGCCTTATCTCCCGTTTTTGTGTGTATTCTGGCAGGGGTTAAATTCATCCATATAGCCCAGGAGCTATATGTGATGCATTTTTTTTGCCATCCAAGGTGTTTCTATCGCGTCTCAGGGCGCCCCCCCCCAGCGCCCTGCACCCTCAGTGACCGGAGTGTGAAGTGTGCTGAGAGCAATGGCGCACAGCTGCAGTGCTGTGCGCTACCTTGTTGAAGACAGGACGTCTTCTGCCGCCGATTTTCCGGACCTCTTCTGCCTTCTGGCTCTGTAAGGGGGGCGGCGGCGCGGCTCTGGGACCCATCCATGGCTGGGCCTGTGATCGGTCCCTCTGGAGCTAATGTCCAGTAGCCTAAGAAGCCCAATCCACTCTGCACGCAGGTGAGTTCGCTTCTTCTCCCCTTAGTCCCTCGATGCAGTGAGCCTGTTGCCAGCAGGACTCACTGAAAATAAAAAACCTAACTTAAACTTTTTCACTAAGCAGCTCAGGAGAGCCACCTAGTGTGCACCCTTCTCATTCGGGCACAAAAATCTAACTGAGGCTTGGAGGAGGGTCATAGGGGGAGGAGCCAGTGCACACCAGGTAGTCCTAAAGCTTTTACTTTTGTGCCCAGTCTCCTGCGGAGCCGCTATTCCCCATGGTCCTTACGGAGTCCCCAGCATCCACTATGACGTCAGAGAAATTCCTTTTAAGGGCCTTTAGTTTATTGATTACCTGCTGGGAGGTACGGTGGAATCCAGAGGCTGCAAGCATCTTCGTTATGTTTTTGTACGTGATTGCATCCTTAACAGTCCCTGTCATTTGGTGGGTGATTTCCGACTCCCCTCTTATCCGTAACAGCTCCCTAACCTCATCCTCACTCCAGTTTGCCATATTCTCCAAGCACTGTAGCAATGCAGCACTGTGAATGTAGTATAAATAAAAACACACTGTTTAAAGCGTGCTGCCTGTTTATTTCCGGGTTCAGACAGGTGACATCATGCAGGGAGACAACCTATCACCTCCTTTTTAAGATTACCGGGTTGAATATAGCGGGTCTGAGGCTTTCACACTGCCAAATGAACCGGTTCTGAACTGTGTAGGATCCTTCTTTTTACACTGGTTAAAATACCGGGTTGTTTGACACGGTAAATTCATAATGGCGCTTTCACACTGCACCTCAAACCGGGTTGACACCGCTCAAACTCGGCAATATACAGGGTTATTTTTGCGATGTGAAAGGGGTAGAGTCACACAGTCACACTGAAGGCCTGCACAAAGAATAAGACATACCTGTGTGGAAGGTGTACAGCTTGTTACAGGCCCCATCAGTATCGTTACGTCCACCCCAGATGTAGATGACATCATCGATGAGTACCGCTGTGTGTCCATACCTCATATAGGGAACCATGGAGAGAGAACAGCTCGCTGGATGGAGCTTTCGCCAACGGAGCGACACTACAAGGAGAGCAACAATATATTATGGCGAGTGGCTCATCCGCCCAGACACAGGGGACGCCCAATGCCTCACTTCACTTACCAGCATTGAACACATGCACATCGATTTTCCTCAATGTCTCGTAGTCTTCTCCTGAGCAATAACCACCGAAAGAGAACACTCGATGCCCCACAGCTACTGCAGCATGATTCACCCGTCTTGGACCCCCCTCTAGGTGCACCGTCCAGCGAGGCATCCCCACACTGCATGCCGAAACACGATGGGGGATCCGTGTCAACACATCACAGCCTGGTGGTGGAAAAAGAGACGGGGTTTAAACGGATGGTGAAAAGAGGATGGATGAGGAGTGTTTTAGCAGAACTTGTTTATGCCTCGTTCCAAACATGAGCTAAACAATAGTGCAGCTATTAGGACGGGGCAAACATGAACGGGGCATGCACCAGGATGGGACAAACGTGAACAGGAAAGACACCGGCAAAGTACAAAATATTAATAGCAAACGCACCAGGATAGTGCAAACCATAATAGTCACGCTTCAGGGCAACTGATCTGTACATCTGTTACACCAGCAGCAATGAGATATCCCGGAAAATGCTGTGACGTAAGAGATGTGGCTATGTTACATAATCTGAGGGCAGATCGGGATACGCCTCCAGCATTTATTATATTATTTATTAACTGTTATTTATACTGTGCACAGCGCTTTGCTGAGAATATTCAATCATTCCCTCCCAAACAGAGATTATTCATAGTCCCTACCACACCAGTGCACAGAACATACACAGTAGGCTTCATTGTCCGTCAGAAGTCAAATGACCGAACAGCATGTTTTATGGAACGTGGGAGGAAACACGCACTCAATGCTGAGAATATACAACATACACAGATAAAGGGCCATGGTTAGTATCAAACCATGACTTCAGTGCTATGAGGCAGGAATGCTGACCACTGTGCCACTGCATCTGCTCCCTATGGGTGAAGTTTCCATGTGGTATCAGTGTTTGTGTAAAAAGAATCTGCTATCTGCGATACGCAGTCAGGAAGAAGGCACGAGGGCGCAGAAAGAGTTATTACTGATCGCACACTCCGGCGTCTGAGTATAAAACAGAAGTAAAGACACAAACTAACTGCCTTTGCTACGAGTTCATACTTGCTTTACGTGTACACATCTGTGACAAAGCAGGAAGTTATCATGTCCAAGTGAATGCATGTAACCATATCTCATGTCTTCACAACAAACTGCCGCAGAGATGAACACACTTTCAACGCAGGACAAATGCTCCATACTGGTGCCCACTGGAACTATTTTAGCTTCTACTCCAAGACCATCAGAACAGCAGAGGCGGAATCCCAATGGGTGAAAATGCTGACAACTTGAAGCTGTAAGTACGAGGGTTAGGGTCAGGCGAGATGGGTTAGTGTTGTGGTTAACCAGCATTTTCACCATCGGGATCTTGCTGCCGACACTCTGACTGGTGTACCCAACACCTTGAAATATATAAATTTTCCTCTGGTGCTAGATAGAGACTGAATTGTTGGAGATGTAAAAGCCTCAAACCCCCCCACCCCTATCCCAGGCATAAAACTGGACTGTACATGTAGTTTGTGTAATCCCGCACCAGTTCTTTAACTATAATTTTTTGTGTATACAGTTCAGTTGTATTATGGTACTCTCTGCGTTACTAAAAATATTTGGGGTTCCTCTCGACCCTATATGACCCTGTACGCAGGTGCCCTCCAAATGCTTTTGAGTCCTGGACTCATATGAAGCTACCAAAGAAAAAAGAAGAAAGAAGCATGTTCTTGGACGCACTCTACCACTAATTATTTGTTTAAAATATCTATTCTTTATTGGATATACGTTAAAATTCTTAAGGAATTGGTGAAATATTAAAATATAGTGTGAATAAGAAAAACAGAATGTGATAATAAAAAACTACTCGTTTCCGAATGGTGATCCCTCAAAGTATTATTTCAATAAAGGCTATATTGCTTATAACATAGTATCCGTGTCTTTTATTAGTGTTGTCCTATAAACAGCTTTTTAGTAAATATAACAGGCTACCAGTATTGTTGTTTGTCCTTTAGCAACAGTTTAAAGTATGCTCTCATACAATGTAGCTACTATTGCTGTTCTTGTAAATTGTAGCTTGTAAACATTGCTGACTCTCATACAATGTAGCTACTAGTGCTATTTCTTATAAACTGTAGCTTACAAGCATTGCTGGCTCTATTATAAGGATGTATCTCTGTTAATCTTTCATGCAGGGGAGATATTTTCTCCACTAATTGCCCTTAATAACCACAATTACTTGCAATTATATTCTTATATGCTGCAGTTATTAATTAGCTAGATTTTGTTGTATATTATCCAGTTGTCTGTGATTAACACGTCATCCTTTCTATATTAATCAAGGGATATCTTTCCCAACTTGTCTAGTGTATTGTCTTATAAGCTATTTAATAAATTAGCCTGTATATATCAACCATTATACTCCCATCCCATCTGAGTGATTGTATGTGTTTTTAGCAACCGTGCATACCACTGTTATTTCATTATAATCTCTCTGTGTCAGTAGTATTTTCTATTCGTTTATTATTCTGATAGTACTGATTAATACTGGAGAGTAATTAGATTAAATGTATTATGATCACAGCCCTGTATGACCTTGTAGGCTGTGATCATATGAGATGCAGGTATGCACTAGAAACCGGCCGCCCGTCTTAATGCCGCTGGCCGCACTGAGCTCAGCGTGTATGCGGGCTGACGCCGGGACTCCCTGCTCTCTCTCTCCGTCTGACGGCTTCACTCACGAAGCCGCTGCCGGCAGCGGAGATCGTGAGAGGGGGTAATCACGGTCTGTTGCTTATCTCAGAGGAGGACAACACATTTGTATTTACATTTACACTTATAGACACATTATTAGCATTTGTTTAACTTTGCTAAAGGACAAACAACAATACTGGTAGCCTGTTATATTTACTAAAAAGCTGTTTATAGGACAACACTAATAAAAGACACGGATACTATGTTATAAGCAATATAGCCTTTATTGAAATAATACTTTGAGGGATCACCATTCGGAAACGAGTAGTTTTTTATTATCACATTCTGTTTTTCTTATTCACACTATATTTTAATATTTCACCAATTCCTTAAGAATTTTAACGTATATCCAATAAAGAATAGATATTTTAAACAAATAATTAGTGGTAGAGTGTGTCCAAGAAAATGCTTCTTTCTTCTTTTTTCTTTGATAAAACTGGACTGACCTAAGAATATCACACCTACACTGCCAGTCCCCTGAGCTCACGGAGACAGCAGCTCCTTAAGAGGAGATTAAGAGCAGTCATCCGAGGTGGAGGACTACACCTGGAATTCCATACAGCAAAGCCCTTCTGACCCACAGCAGGTTTTTAGTCCACCCTGAGCTCTTCTTAGGACACATGGTTTGACAGGTGTACCTCCCGCCAATAGATAGGACAAAATAAAACCCCTACTGCCCAGCCAGACATCTTCAGCCTAACTCAAGAAATCCCTTGTAGAGAGATCTTGGCTTTCTCACTCTGGGCCCGATTAGAAGGTGGACACATGAAACATGTTGCATGCAAACAAACTATGGGGCTAATTCAGACCTGATCGCTAGCAGGCGATTTTTGCACTGCTGCAGTCAGATAGTCGCCACCTACAGGAGGAGTGTATTTTAGCTGTGCAAGTGTGTGAACGCATGTGTAGCAGAGCCGTACAAACAGATCTTGTGCAGTCTCTGCACAGCCCAGGACTTACTCAGCCGCTGCGATCACTTCAGCCTGTCTGGGACCGGAATTGAAGTCAGGATCCCTCCCTGCAAACGCATGGACACGCCTGCATTTTTCCAACCCCTCCCTGAAAACGGTCAGTTGCCACCCAGAAACGCCTTCTTCCTGTCAATCTCCTTGCGATCACCTGTGCGAACGGATCAGTCGCACAAAGCCATTGCGGTGCGGTGATCCGCTTTGTACCTGTGCAATGCGCCTGTGCATTGTGGTGCATACGCAGTTCGGACTTGATCGCAGGCTGTGAGAAAACGCAGCCTAGCGATCAGGTCTGAATTACAAGGAAAAAACGAACGAGAGAGCGCTATTCGGCGGCTTCCTCAGTGTCATGACACTGAGGAAGCCGCCGATGCTTGCGAGTAGGCGGGGAAACGCATCTGTCAGCATCTCCGTTTGCATACTACAGCGGACAATCTTTATCAGCCGGCCAGCTGAGCTCTATCCCCACAGCAGAGGGGACGCCTCTTCAATCACCTGCCCATGGACTCCGGATAAGGCCGAGAGTATCTGCACCGGCCGGGAGGGAAAAAGTCACCGCACCGTGGAAAAAGCAGACACTTGTCTTACTCCGTTAAAAGGCTACCCGTGAAAGATTAGCCAGGAGGACCGTCAATTGCATTGTGACTGAACAGAGGCGTTTGTACGGTACACAAATCTATCATACATCACTGCGGGACAGTGATTATCTTTCATAATCAGCTGTTGTATGAACTGCTTTAAATATCACTAAACAAGCTGATATTAAAACTGCCTAACTCATTGTTATTAACACGTGTTTTATTAACCAGATCAATGGACATATGGACATAAGTACCATATAATATTGCTACAAAGGTCCACTGTTAACCTGGGTAAATTATTACAATGTATCTGAATATAACAGTTCGTTACATGTTTTGCACATAATATCTGTCTCACCAGAGAGACGTAACAAGCTAGAGTTGCTGTGGTTATAACCCAAATGTGCATATGAAATTAAGCATTTAGAGCATAAATATTGTTTTTATTGTGATATTTTATTGATTTGTTGTATTGCCGGCCGGCACCTTAAGTATATAATGTGCATTTGAGATATATTAATATTTAAGAAAAAATAAAATCCACATTAGATGTGAATAGCGCTCTCTCGTTCGGTTTTTCCTTTTCATTTTCTATTGTAGGGGTAAAATACCAATTGCCCCTGAGAGAGCAGCATACACACCTATTTAAATCACAGCGCCAGGAATCTTTCTTGTTCTGAGGTCTGAATTACCCCCTATAGGATTAATTCAGACCTGATCAAAGCAGCAAATGTTTTAGCTAATGGGCAAAACCATGTGCACTGCAAGGGGAGGGGGGGGGGGGGGCAGATATAACATGTACAGAGAGAGTTAGATTTGGGTGTGGTGTGTTCAAAATGAAATCTAAATTGCAGTGTAAAAATAAAGCAGTCAGTATTTATTACCCTGTACAGAAACAAAATAACCCACCCAAATCTAACTCTCTCTGCACATGTTATATCTGCCCCCCCCCTGCAGTGCACATGGTTTTGCCCATTAGCTAACAAATTTGCTGCTGCGATCAACTCTGAATTACCCCTTATGTTTTAAGTCTGCACATGCGTCCAAGTCTCATTTTGTGCATTCCTCCCGATGGATAACGCTCAGCGACGCATAACGGATTTGGATGCAGAGTGGATTTCAGTGGGCGTTCCTGGGAGGTAACAGGGGGGTGGGTAGTCAGACATGGGCATGTCGCACACAGAGGCTGCGTCTAAAGACACAAAGCCACTTACACCATGAACTGCACCTGGTACAAATTTTTAATGGTGTGAGACGGATTTGCGCCACGGTCAGCGGGCGCCTCAGAATTAAGTTAACCGGCCGCAGCTTTAGCATAAATATGCAAACGCGAAAGACATAAACTCATCTATGTCTAGTGTTCATTCTAGCACCCCGCATCTGTCACAACCCATGCAGTTCCTCTTGTCTGCCTGTGGTGTCGGTCTCTGCTCTGGTGCTTCAAGTACACTCTGACCTGTATCTCAGCGCTGAGCTACAGACCAGAGTGAGTGCGCTGAGCTACAGACCAGAGTCAGTGCGCCGAGATACAGACGCAGAGAAGCACCAGAGCAGAGAGCACTCTACGTTTATAAGGAAACCGATCCGGGTTGCGGTCGACATGTTTATTAGGTCGACAGGTCAAAAGGTCGACATGAGTTTTTCACAATTTTTTTTCCATTTTTTTTACCTTTTTCATACTTTACGATCCACGTGGACTACTAATGGGAACGGTAATCTGTGCCCACCGCATTGGAACGAGGCACCTTGCCCGAAGCTTGCGAGCCATGCGAAGGGACGCGGTGCACTAATTGAGGCACTGTACAAAGAAAACAACACCAAAAACAGTCAAAATAACCATGTCGACCTAGACACCCTGTCGACCTTTAGTGGTTGACCCAACGGCTGGAAAACAAACCTAAACCCTCAGTTTGCACCACGATTCATATCACAATCTTTGTTACATGCTGCGTTTGGTGCATTATGACAGGAGCAGTCTGTCTTGAAGGCTTAGTTTCAGTCATTCTGGGATGTGTTTTGGGGAAGTAGCAGCTTCTTCCTGCCTCCCCTTCATGTGACTGCACAGTCTAAGGTGGGTACACACTAGGCCACGTGCTCCTTGAGCGATGTCGCCTAGTGTTTCCCCTCCTGGGCCAGGCACACACACTGAGCCTAATTCAGACCTGATCGCTGCTGTGTGTTATTGCACAGCAGCCGACTAGGTCTGAACTGCACATGCACCGATGCATTGCAGACAGGCGATGACTGTCACAGCCCTGCGATCGCCTCTGCCTGATTGACAGGTAGAGGCGGTCGCTGGGCGGGAGGAAGCGGGCCAGCGGCGTTTGGCCACCATTTAGGGAGCATGGTCCGGGCAACGGCCGTGCCCGGACCGTTAGGTGGGACGGGCCGCGGCGGCTGCGTGACGTCACACACAGCCGCCGCAACCCTCACAGCGATGAGCAGTACCTGTGCTGGCAGGGAGCTACTCCTAAAGTACAAACGCTGCAATGCTTTTGTACTTGTGCTGGGGGGGGGGGAAGAGTCAGGCCTGACATGCAGGGCGGACTATCCCTGTGCTGGGCCTGGTCTGTGGGTGACTGCCAGGGCACCTCTCCTGAGAAGGTCAGTGACAGACTACAGTATCCTCCAAGGGTAAGTAATAAGGATACCAAGGGGTCAGATAATGAAGGAACACAGTTACTGGGATGAAGGAGTGCAGGTAGTAAAGGGCATGGCAAAACCAAGATGGAGGGGGGCAGATAATGGGGGTGGGGAAGGCAGATAAAGAGCAGCCCCTACTATAGGAATAGAGGGTGCAGATGTGGGCACACAGTCTCCAGTACTGAGGGCGGCAGTCACCCACATTTGCCTTATTTGGGATCTGGGTGAGGTGGAACATACATCCACCTGCCTGGATCATGTGACACATGCAGTACACACACAGGTGACACCTGCAGCACACACATACACAGTACACAGAGCGCAGGGAAGACACATAACAATGACATGCAGCGTGGCAAAGCCCAAGCGCATGGACACGGGTTACAGCACGTGACTCTGCATGAAACGGGTCACCCAGACATCACCTGGCGGCCTCTACTCCCAGCGCTGGCTGCTATTCCACCTCCATCCGGAAAGCTCCTCTTCCGCCACACTCTGCCGGAAGTGACCCACTGCTACTGCCGACCTCTTTCGGAAGTAACCTATGTACCCACTTTCACACTATGCCGGAAGTGACTCACACTAAGTGACACACTCTGCCGGAAGTGATCTACACCCAGTGCCACACTCTACCGGAAGTGGCGCACAGATACGTTTCGCACTCTGCCGAAATAGACATGTGTTTAGACATTTTGCCGAAGTCCTACGCTGACTATATTCCTAAACCTGGAGACAGAAGTAATGGCAAAATGGCAACCGGAAGTTGTTTTCAGCAAGCGCCGGAAGTAGCGTTTGTATTTTTTTCCGAGGTACTCGGCTTCCGGAGAGCCTAGTCTCAGATAATACCGCGGTACTAGTACTCCAGTTACAGCCGGAGTACCGGCCCAGCAGCAGCAGGTGAGTGCAGACAGTGGAGGATGAGGCTAATGACTTGTGTGCTGTGAGGAGGCCAGAGTACCAGCCAGGATGAGGGGGATCCTGCCACAGGAGGGTCCCAGAGACTGGACCTGTCCCTCGGTAGATGCTAGAATCAAGTGGGCTAAGGGACCTTTTCCGTAAGGGGGAGGAGTTACGACGCAAGGGGGAGGAGCTAGGCCAGCGGGATAGTTCCTCTACTATCCACGCCACCAACTATTACCTTTAGTAATTAGGTGGTGAGCGGAGCGAGCCACCGTGCCCGAAGCGTGGCGAGCGAACCTGTCCCTCAGGGTTGAGGCTAGATCCAAGTGGCCTAAGGGACCTTTTCCGTCAGGGGGAGGAGCCACGACACAAGGGGGAGGAGCTACGCCAGCGGTACAGTTGCTCTAGTATCCACACCACCAACTATTACCTTTAGTAATTAGGTGGCGATAGAACCAACCCTGTCCTCAGTGTATACTCAGTCTTACTGTGTAATGCCTCCATGGTGAGGTGCTTCCAGTGCCCTGTGCTGCCCTGGCAATAATACAGGCTCTATGGCAAACTGCCAGGAGCACTGTGCATGGTGGTGATAAGGAGGCGATGGCGCAGACCTGTGCGGTACCAGCGAGCACGTTACCTCCCTTGGAAGATTCTGGATTTCCTGACTACGTATGCGTTGCAGAGCGACACACAATTTCCAACAGGCCCCAGAACCAACCTATCAATTGTGATCTCTCGTAGGAACCCACCGGGAAAAATTACATGGAACCTGGTAGATAATAAGGGGAAGATCTATCAAACCTTCTAAAGAGAAGTTGCCGTAGCAACCAATCATCATCTAGCTATCATTTATCTATTGTTGCGGTCCTTAACCTGGGGGATCAATAACCCCAGGGGTCATGGCTGTGAGTACTAAGCGGTACTAGTACTAACTCTGACGCGGATCAGAACAATAAATTGTGCAGAAAGTATAGCGTGTATGCCCAATCTCGCGTACCCGGCGGTCGTTCATCGCATCGTTCCATTTACTGTGCTGCGCAGCAGATGGGACGATGTAATGAATGACACCATGCTGTTAAATGCAGCATGGAACGGTACATTACACTGTCGACCATGCAAGACACTGATATGCAGGAAGTGTTGTCAGTGGCACTGACTATTCCGACAACCGCAGCTAGCGATTTTGACAGCGCTGCGGTGGTTGCTGGCATCCGACTGCATAGGAAATCTTATGCATGTCTAGTGAGCCAGCCAGTGGAGAGACACAGTGCATCACCACTAGGTTGATGCGCTGCGGGGGGTATGGCAGTGATCGGTGGAGGGGGAAGTTTTCACTCCACCCACTTCGGCATCCAAAATGTTAATGCATCTCGGCGCTGCTGCTTCCTGCTTTGCCTCGATAGTCCATGGTCCTCTCCTGTAGTGCATGAATTCTTTGTGGGAGAGAGTAGCAGTCTAAATTCTTGTGACCTTACTAAGGTTAAATATACCTCCACTGCCCAGGAAGAAACCTGAATGTGATGCAGAGATGAATTCCCTGAAAGACTCCCTACTGAGGTTTCTATCTACTGCATTGGAGCCACCCTTGATCAGCCTGACAAGAATGCTGAGGAGCATCCAGGCCTGATCTAGATCTTGATGAAAGCAGAAGCAAGTCCCTTATAGAAGGGTGTACACGTTTATGATTGATGTTTTTTTCAACACTGTAAGGGGGAATTCAAATATTTTTAGTCGCATCTAAGTAATGGCCGCCCGACTGGTGATATTTAATTGATCTGCGGTTGCAGAGGGCGCCCATTACTTATCGCACTTGTTGTGCCAACATGCACCAGGCTTAAACAAGCAAAGAGACTAAGGGGTCTATCCAGGTAGCAGTGAAAAGCTCTTTATCAGTGATGACAGGGAATTTCAGGGGTGTGGTTCATTAGGTCGACATACATTGGGTTGACCACTGAAGGTCGACGTGCATTAGGTCGACATGAGGTTTTTTCCCACTGTTTTTGGTGTCGTTTTCTTCGTAAAGTGACGGGAAACCCCAATTAGTGCACCGTGTCCCCTCGCATGGATGCTTCGGGCAAGGTTACTGTTCCCAATTGTAGTCCACGTGGATCGTTAAGTATGAAAAAGGTAAAAAAATTGTGAAAAACTCATGTCGACCTTCAGTAGTCGACCTAATGCTTGTCGACGTAACGACTGCCTCCCCATTTCACTGCTTCCTCCTATTCATAGAAGGGGTTCCCGTGGAGAATTCTCCTGCGGTGCTCCTGATTAGTGTACATATCTCTTTAAAGGAGGAGAGTGACTCATAGAAGCATGGAAAGCTCTGTTTTCCATTTCGCTAATAAAAAATAATAAAACAAATTTACTGTATCAGGATGTCGTAGAGAGCCTCCCGAGGAGAGAAGAGCAGCGAAGGCTGCTGTCTGCCTGAATCCTCCCCATCACTCAGCCCCCTTCTCGGACTCCGGCCAATCAGAGGAACACAGGGAGAGAGGGGCAGAGCGAAAAACCTGCCCAGCCTGCTCTCTGTGTGACCGGGACCCGAAAAGTAATATATATGTTAATTAATCAGACTGCTGACTCTCCTTTGCCACCGCTGCTGCTCTGTGATAAAGGACTCCCCCCCCCCCCCCCCCCACACACACACACACACCCACCCACCCCCTTATATCCAGCTGTGGGAGAAGTCCTGGTAATGTGCCTATCCTGTTTAACCCTGGAACTTCCTGTACTGGCCGGGCAGGAAGAAGGGATCGGCACGCTGCAGAAGAGGAAAGTGCCAGATGTCAGGCGGTGCCTGGTGCGGATGTGTCCCATCGTATGCACAGTCAGGTCTTATAGAGAATGCGGCATCTTGGCGTACCGTATTTCTCTAGCTCCTGACAGGCATCCATTATGTATGGGTGCCCAGAAACTACTGGATCCTCTAAATTTGTTTCAGCTGTTTCCTGTGTTTGGGAATCTGATAGAGACTCTCAGATGTAACTTCTAAGAGGGGCAAGAACACTTGAAGAACGCGTTGACTTATACAGCCTGAGCATGGTCAGTCTGCTATCTGTATAAAGAGGATTATGGACGGTTGTAAGGGGGCAGAAGAAAAATCACTGTGACCGTCTTGTAACCCGTCTTATGTTGTGTGCCTTCGGATCTTTCAACATGGATGAGCGTGTTATCTAAAGCCAGGAATTTTTCATACTCTGTGCAGATATGGGAATGATGTCACCGCCTGAATAATTTATGAAAGGATACCATAAGATTAAAGGAAGGATCCCAGGTGATGACATCACAACCTGAATGGAAGGGTGGATTGTAGGCATGACTCCACAGTGTGGATAAAGTCTGGACATGACATCACAGCCTGGATGAAGTTTAGGGATATGTGTACATATTTACACCCGTCCCTATCTACATGGTCAGATATAAAACAATAAAAGAAATGTAAGCACTATTTGTGAGAAATTACAATTGTATTTAAATAATATACAGTTTAAATCACACACATTTATCAATAACTGCATAAATACAGTTACTATGCACGGTACTGCAGTATTAGTCTGTGATGGTCAGTGGGAATATACACTTGTATCGGCCAGCAAAACAACCTTTTTCTAGACTATCCAATGCATAACACTGCTAGAAAGTTTTCGGGTCTGTTCGGCTGCTTCATCAGAGGAACTTTTCTAGCAGTGTTGTCCATTGGATAGTCTATTCCTGAAGGGATCCGGTCTGAAGATCGACAGTGTCTAGGTTGACAATGTTTAGGTCGACAGTCACTAGGTCGACATGGATGGAAGGTCGACAGGGTTTCTATGTCGACAGGTCTAAAGGTCGACATGAGTTTTTCAAAAAAAATTTATTTTTTTAAATTTTTTCATACTTAACGATCCACGTGGACTACGATTGGAACGGTAAAGTGTGCCGAGCGAAGCGGTAGCGGAGCGAAGGAACCATGCCCGAAGCATGGCGAGCGAAGCGGTGCACTAATTTGGGATCCCGATCACTCTGCGAAGAAAACGACACAAAAAAATAAATAAATCCTCATGTCGACCTTTAGACCTGTCGACCTAGCACATGTCGACCTAGAAACCCTGTCGACCTTCCATCCATGTCGACCTATAGTGGTCGACCTAAACATTGTCGACCTAGACACTGTCGATTTGATGAACCACACCCATTCCTGAAGGACCGATCCAAGGTAGCCTCCGATTAGGCTGCAAAATAGGAAGACCCAGCAGTCAGGAGGTAAGAGGCTGGACATTGTAATATAACGTATAAACTGCTGTATCATACAGAATGCTCACCAAGCTTGTGTCTCCGAGACTTGATTAGGACAGTGCTTGCAGCTGCTGATCCAAATAACTGTGTGGCAGACTAGATGGGCCAAGTGGTTCTTAGCTGCCTTCAAATTCTGTCTTTCTATGTAACTATTGAAGCTTGGATTTAACACCTTTGCATGCTAGCAGAATTGTTTTTCCATGGATTGTTTGAATTACGGTGATTGTGCTGGACTGTGGGACAGTTATATAAAGCTCGGAACTTACATCTTGGCATACTGAGACCACATCGCTTGCCTCTGGTAGAAAGAGGGGGTTGTGTTGGCCACTGCAAGTTTATATTTCCACTGACCATCACAGACTAGGGGATAATTTTACTAAGATGGGAGTTCTATTTAAGATGGGATGTTGCCCATAGCAACCAATCCGATTCTACTTCTCATTTATCTAGCACCTTCTAGAAGATAATACCTGGAATCCGATTGGTTGCTATGGGCAACATCCAATCTTAAATAGAACTCCCATCTTAGTAAATGTACCCCTTGTATTGCAGGGTTGTGCACAGTAACTATATGCATGCAGTCATTGATGATTTTGTGTGTTCTTTTCACCGGCCGTGCGATTTCGATTGTGTACATAAATAAAATTGTAATTTCTGACAGCACTTCAGTTTTTTCTTTTATATTGGAGAGGTGACAGATCCCCCCCCCCCCCCCCCCATTTGTCTGATTTTTTTTTAGCCCCAAGCCTTTGTACCCTAATAATCTGTGTGTTTTCAGATCCTACCTGAGAATCCCATAGAGCAGTGATTTTCAACCTTTTTTTACTCGCGTTCCCCACAGAAAACCCCCCCAAAAAACACACATTGGCCCTCATAGTAAAAAAATAAAAATAAATAAATATCTACACATACATTGGCCTACACAGAAAAACAATCACATTGCTCCCCACATAAATCATGTTGCTCCCTACATAAATCCTATTGCCCCCCACAGGAGAAATAACATAACACATATTATCCCCTACTGGTCAGCTGTCCTCCTACCTGTCCCTCAGTGGTGGGGGTTGTTCATAGTGGAGTGCTGCGAATACTGAGCGGCCGGGCAGGTGTGGATGTGGGTGGGCAAGGAAAGCTGTGGATGTAGGCGGGAACTGGAAGATGTGTATGCAGGCGGGTAGGCTGGCTGGGTGGTGAGACGCGGCGGCTGTGACCTATGATATCGCATCGTTTTCAAGGCATAGGTCATGGCCGGAGCACGACTGATCCTCTAAGAAGAGCCCAACAGTTCACTCTGAAGGTGCAGGAAGCTGCTCGTGCCACGGCACACTGGTTGAAAAAGCCTGCCATAGGGGGTAACCTGTGTCAACCAATTATCTGTACAATATGCAGAGCACAACATTATACAATATGCTCTGGAATGAAGGTATGATTAGTGAATACAGACACAGGTGACATGTGCTCCCTACTTCTATGCTGATGGTATAATCCATACCCCCATAGACAGGACATGCAGCGTCATTGTTGGGACCAGTTAATATACATGTGTAACTAGGATCTGACCAGGGGTGGCTGTAAGGACACACACACTCCTATGGATAGACAGAGAAATGATCTTACCTCCCAGCTGGACTCTGGTGTCTCCCTCAATGGTCTCCGTACACCTAAAATAGCGCTGAGAGTGCCTGCCCCCTTGATCTATTTCAGGACATCACATTGCTGCTTGTGAAAGAGATATATTGCAATAGAACATCATGCTCTGAGCCTGCAGTACACATACAGATGTTATATAGGGATAAATCTTTCTGCCAATTTCTATTAATGGACTTACCTGAATGAGGGGATATTGGCCAGACTCAGGTGGTGGAGCGCCTCACCCCCATCAGCCAGAAGCAAAGTGTCTTCTTATTAAAGTGCGACCAGTATTATTGTGCAGTTATGCAGCAGCTACTGTGGTATCAGAGCGGGGAGAATACTATATGTACTGTATAGATATAGTCTCACTGTCACTGTTTTGTGCATAAGGTTACCTGGGTCAGGAGGTTGAATATAGCTCTTTTGCATGGAATTTGGGTAGCAGTGTGAACTGCCTTTGATACGAGTTCAAGGTTATGAACCAGTGGTAATGTACCGGACTGGTTACTGGCTGAAATAAGCTGGACCGGACTGGTTACCGGCTGAAGAGATGCTGCTGGACCGGACTGGTTACCGGCTGAAGAGATGCTGCTGGACCGGACTGGTTACCGGCTGAAGAGATGCTGCTGGACCGGACTGGTTACTGTCTGAGGCAGTGATTTTCAACCTTTTACAACTCGCGGCACACTGAACAAGATTTAAATATTGCCAAGGCACACTCAAATATAATGGTGATGCATGGTGCAGCTGCGTGTCTTAGGATGTCATGTTGCAGCTTCTCCATAGGTAATGCCTGAGCCACATCTGAGAAAGCCAGAAGTGATAAACACTGCCTGCACCCGAAATTAGAACTGGCTCTGCAACCACTAAACCCACCAGTATTGATCATTCCAGGGCCTCAGTAGCGGCAAAACACTGACAGGCCTGGTGCTGCTTCTATGGCGGCACACCTGGAGACTGCTCAGGGCACACTAGTGGTTGAAAAACACTGGTCTGAGGAATACAGCTGGACCGGACTGGCTACCGGCTGAGGAATACAGCAGGACCGAACTGGCTACCGGCTGAGGAATACAGCAGGACCAAACTGGCTACCAGCTGAGGAATACAGCAGCACCGGACTGGCTACCGGCTGAGGAATAAAGCAGGACCAAACTGGCTACTGGCCGAAGAATACAGCAGGACCGGACTGGCTACCGGCTGAAGAGATGCTGCTGGACCGGACTGGTTACTGGCTGATGAATACAACTGGACTGGACTGGCTACCGGCTGAAGAGTTGCTGCTGGTCCGGACTGGCTACTGGCTGAGGAATACAGCAGGACTGGCTACCGGCTGAGGAATACAGCCGCACCGGACTGGCTACCGGCTGATGAATACAGCAGCACCGGACTGGCTACCGGCTGATGAATACAGCAGCACCGGACTGGCTACCGGTTGAGGAATACAGCAGCACCGGACTGGCTACCGTCTGAGGAGATGCTGCTAGACCGGACTTGCTACCGGCTGAGGAGATGCTGCTGGACCGGACTTGCTATCGGCTGAAGAGATGCTGCTGGACCGGACTAGCTACCTGCTGAAGAGATGCTGCTGGACCGGACTGGCTACCAGCTGACGAGATGCTGCTGGACCGGACTGGCTACCAGCTGACGAGATGCTGCTGGACCGGACTGGCTACCTGCTGAAGAGATGCTGCTGGACCGGACTGGCTACCTGCTGAAGAGATGCTGCTGGACCGGACTGGCTACCTGCTGAAGAGATGCTGCTGGACCGGACTGGCTACCGGCTGAAGAGATGCTGGGCCTGATAGTGCCACAAGAAGCGAAACAGGTTCACATGTTACACTATGTGACTAGTTGCACAGGCCCAGATTACTGCAGCTGGACTTCCTTTAAACCCCCAGCCAGTATTTACCCTGCACAGAAACAATATAACCTACCTAGATCTAACTCTCTCTGCACATGTTATATCTGCCCCTCCCCCCCTTCCCCTGCAGTGCGCATGGTTTTGCCCACCTGCTAACAAATTTGCTGCAGCGATCAACTCTGAATCACCCCCATAGGCTGACATAAAGGCTGTATTTGCATTCATAGTGGAGGATAGTTGACATCAAACATTTGTTTATTGATTTCACGGTTAAGAGGGAAAAATTTAGATTTTAATAATGAGAAACAATTTGCACAACAGACGTTTTATTGAAGGGGCACTGAAGACAAATCTTAATACACATTAGACATGCTTAGGAGTGTTTTGTTACCTCCTTCTGTCTCAGACTGTCAGCAGCTCATTCTGTCCCTTTCCCAACAGCTTTATAGCACCTGTCTGCTTTTACTTGCAAGGGTAGAGATAAGTGAATGCAGGTGAATCACAGCATTGTAAAACGCATTGGGCAGAAATATTCAGACACTGAATTTATTTTCTTTGCTTAGGCACTGTCTATTGGATGAGGTCCCTTGTAGAAACATAGAATTTGATGACCACTTGGCCCATCTAGTCTGACTCTTCCCCCCCCCCCCCTTTTTTTTTTTTTAAATCTTTAAATAACTTGAACCCAATTTGATCCGAAGTTCTTTGTAAGGATTTTCATATGCCCATCCCTAGCATGTTTTAATTGTTCTACTGTCTTAGCACCACTGACGGGAGGCTATTCCATCCAGTCTCGGTACATGTACTTGTGTTCTAATACTTCTCTTCCTTTTGAAGAATGTTTCCCTCCTGGACTTTGCTAAAATCCTTGATATATGTGCAAGTTTCTATCATGTCCCCCCTTTTCCTTCTCTGCTCCAAACTATACATATTAAGATCTTTAAGTCTTTCTGGGTAAGTTTTGTGCTGTAAGCCATGCACCACTTTAGTTGCCCTTTTTGTATTTATAGCCTTCTGGAGATATGGTCTCCAGAACTGAACACAGTATTCTAGATGAGGCCGCACCAATGACCTATACAGTGGCATTATGGGGCTATGCGGTTAACATACCGCCGCATGGAATCCCAGCAATCACAGTGCCGATGCCAGGATCCCGCACAGCAGTACTGTGCCGACGCCACAGGCTTTTCTCCCTCTATGGGTGTTCACAACACCAGGAAGAATCTAACCTGTGGTGAGAGCAACGAACCCGTAAGGGGCTTACTAGCGCTCAACACTCTGCCAGCGTCCTGGTGGCCGGGATACTGGCATCTGTATAATGACGGCCGACATCCCAATAATCGGTAACTCATACCGATCCCATTATTTTTTTTAAATCACGTATTTTTTAGTGATTTTTCAAATTTTATAACAGACAAACCAAAAACAAAAAGTCATATGCATTTCAAGTGGATACCATGAAACATAGTAGCGTCAGTTGTACATACAGGCATATAGGTATGAGGACAGTGAGATACCGATCCCATTATCACTTCTTTTTTCC
This sequence comes from Pseudophryne corroboree, assembly GCF_028390025.1. Classification (NCBI taxonomy): domain Eukaryota; kingdom Metazoa; phylum Chordata; class Amphibia; order Anura; family Myobatrachidae; genus Pseudophryne; species Pseudophryne corroboree. The sequence continues at coordinate 867,363,839 of NC_086447.1, forward strand.
TACTACTGGTTCTTCTCCCTATGCAACCAAGCATCTGACTGGCCTTCCTCATTGCTTTGTTACATTGCTTACCTGCCTTTAAGTCACCTGAAATAGTGACTCCTAGATCCTTTCCTCTACAGTAGTTTCCAGTATAGTGCCATTTATACTTTATTTAGCATTTGGGTTTTTGGGACCCAAGTGCTTGATTCTGCATGCTTTAGCATTAAACTGTTACTACATTCTTCACCATTCCTCGGTCATTCTCATGCTCTTTCTTTCTCAAATGTTTGTGAGTTAATATAACTTCTGTTCCCTACACAGGATGGGTCCTGAGAGAATCTTCCCAAACCAAAGCGAGGATCTAGGTGACCCCCAGGATCCCCATGTAGACTGGAGTGGTGGTGAAGAAGAGGAGGAAGAAGACACACAGGGTGGTTACCAGTATCAACCACTTAACCAGGACCCAGAGGATGGAGCTCAGACAGAAAATGAATTACAGGAGAGGCTACAAGTATGAGAGCGTTCTGCTAAACCCCTCCCACCAGCCAGGAAGTACAGTGAAGCTCTGCTAGGCCCCTCCCATGAAATTCAGTGGCGCTCTAGGCTCCTCCAATTAGCCAGGAAATGCAGCAGAATGCTACTAGGCCCCTCCCACCAGCCAGGAAATGTAGTAGAGCCCTGCTAGACCTCTTCCACCAGCCAAGAAATTGCAGTGGCACTCTGCTAGTCCCCTCACACCAGCCAGGAACAGCAGCTCTGCTCTGATATACAAAAGAACTCTGCTATTCCCCTCCCACCATCCAAGAAATGCAACTCGGCGCTAACAGACTCCACCCAATATAAATGAGCTCTCCTAGACCCTTCCCACTAGCCATGCAATGCAGCAGATCCTCATGGGAAGAGAGGCCCAGCTTTTTACGTCCTTCCCACTCCCCATCCCTGTAACATTAGTGGAACAGCCTCTACTCTCAGAGTAACCGCTAATTTCCAGAATGATGTGTGTGACATATTTTCCATTTCAGGCCATGCGTCTACACCTTCCTGGCCCCCCTGTAGACAGTGATGATGAGGATGACGGGGAAGCTGCACAAAGCTCTATTCCAATGGACGCAGGTATGAGCTATTCATATGATGTACTGTATAAATGCTTGACAGAAGGAAGTGGTCACTTTACACCGTACTGGCTATTGGAGAAAACACTTTTATATTAAAGGGCTTATTGAAAGTCTTTACCACTCTTATTGTAAATATCCCCTTTCCTGTTCTGTCCTAGTGGAAGCCCATGTATATAGTTATGTATATCACGGGCGGAGTAACAGACTGCAGTGATGCGTATGTAAATCTCTGAGCGACAGAGTGGGTGACAGAGGTGCTTTGTGTGATGGAGGGGTTCGTTCCCCGAGGCGTCGATAATTCGCTGTATAGTGACTGGGTGGCGATACGCCACTACATTTGCACATGGCCTCGCGTTCCTATGTTCAGAATTTGCTGCAATGGCGTTTTTATCACGGTCGCTATCATGGCTTGATGCTGGGACTCCGTAAGGACCATGGGGTATAGACGGGCTCCGCAGGAGACATGGGCACTTTAAGAAAGACTTTGACTCTGGGTGTGCACTGGCTCCTCCCTCTATGCCCCTCCTCCAGACCTCAGTTTGAGACTGTGCCCAGAGGAGGATGGGTGCACTGCAGGGACCTCTCCTGAGTCTCCTGCTAAGAAAGTATCTTTGTTAGGTTTTTTATTTTCAGGGAGCACTGCTGGCAACAGACTCCCTGCATCGAGGGACTGAGGAGAGAGGAGCAGACCTACTTAAATGATAGGCTCTGCTCCTTAGGCTACTGGACACCATTAGCTCCAGAGGGATTGGAACACCGGTTCGTCCTGGGAGTTCATCCCAGAGCCGCGCCGCCACCGTCCTCCTCACAGAGCCGGAAAAAAGAAGAAAGGAGGCTTCAAAGGCAGCAGAAGACTTCGTGAGCTTCACTGAGGTAACGCACAGCACTGCAGCTGTGCGCCATTGCTCCCATACACCTCACATACTCCGGTCACTGTAAGGGTGCAGGGCGCAGGGGGGGCGCCCTGGGCAGCAATATAAACCTCTCCTATGGCAAAATGAACTATATACATGTACAGGTGGGCACTGTACATGTATATTAAAGAGCCCCCGCCATGTTTTACATATTTTGAGCGGGACAGAAGCCCGCCGCCGAGGGGGCGGGGCTTCTCCCTCAGCACTCACCAGCGCCAATTTTTCTCCACAGCACCGCCTAGAGGCCTAAAAGGGGAACCTGTCTTCAGAAAAGAGATTCCCTGTGTGTGTGGAGTGTGTCGGTACGCGTGTCGACATGTTTGACGATGAAGGCTCACCTAAGGAGGGGGAGTGCATGATTGTCAGGTCGCCGTCGGCAACGCCGACACCGGATTGGATGGATATGTGGAATGTCTTGAATGCTAATGTAAATTTATTACATAAGAGATTAGACAAAGCTTGAGGCTAGGGAACAGTCAGGTAGTCAGACCATACCTGTCCCAGTGACACCGGGACCTTCCGGGTCTCAAAAGCGCACATTATCCCAGATCACTGACACAGATACTGACACGGATTCAGATTCCAGTGTCGACTATGAGGATGCAAAGTTACAGCCAAAAGTGGCTAAGGGTATTCGTTACATGATTATTGCTATTAAAGAGGTTTTGCATATCACGGAGGAACCCCCTGTCCCTGACACGAGGGTACACATGTATAAAGAGAAAAAGCCTGAGGTCACCTTTCTGTCCTCATATGAGCTAAGCGAATTGTGCGAAAAGGCTTGGGAATCTCCAGACAGGAGATTACAAGTTTCCAAGAGGATTCTTATGGCGTATCCCTTCCCACAAAAAGACAGGATACGATGGGAATCTTCGCCTAAAGTAGACAAGGCATTGACACGCTTATCAAAGAAGGTAGCACTGCCATCCCAGGATACGGCTACCCTCAAGGATCCTGCTGATCGTAAGCAGGAAGTTATCATGAAGTACATTTTACACACATTCTGGTACTATTATTAGACCGGCTATGGCATCGGCCTGGGTTTGTAGTGCTGTCGCAGCATGGACAGATTCCTTATCTACGGAGATTGAGACCCTAGATAAGGATACCATTTTAATGACCCTAGGGCATATCAAGGATGCTGCGTTTTATATGAGGGATGCTCAAAGAGACATTTGTTTACTAAGCTCCAGAATAAATGCTATGTCTATTTCTGCTAGGCGACTCTTGTGGACCCGGCAGTGGACGGGGGATGCCGAGTCAAAGCGGCACATGGAGTCGTTGCCTTACAAGGGGGAGGAGTTGTTTGGTGAAGGCCTCTCGGACCTTGTCTCTACTGCTACAGCAGGTAAATCGATTTTTTTTGCCTTATGTTCCCCCGCAACCTAAGAAGGTGCCGCATTACCAAATGCAGTTCTTTCGTTCCAATAAAAACAAAAAGGTACGGGGTTCGTCCTTTCTTGCCAGAGGTAAAGGCAGGGGAAAAAAGCTGCACACAGCTAGTTCCCAGGAACAGAAGTCCTCCCCTGCGTCTGCAAAATCCACCGCATGACGCTGGGGCTTCCCTGGGGGAGTCGGCTCAAGTGGGGGCACGTCTTCGATTTTTCAGCCACATCTGGGTCCACTCACATGTGGATCCCTGGGCAATAGAGATTGTTTCCCGGGGATACAAGCTGGAATTCGAAGAGGTGCCTCCTCGCCGGTTTTTCAAATCGGCCCTGCCAGCTTCTCCTTCAGAGAGGGAGTTAGTGTTAAATGCAATTCAAAAATTGTGTCTTCAGCAGGTAATAATCAAGGTTCCCCTTCTGCACCAAGGGAAGGGGTATTACTCAACCCTGTTTGTGGTCCCGAAGCCGGACGGTACCGTCAGACCCATTTTGAGTTTAAAATCCCTGAACCTGTATTTAAAAAGGTTCAAGTTCAAGATGGAATCGCTCAGAGCGGTCATCGCCAGCCTGGAGGGGGGGGATTGGATGGTTTCCCTGGACATAAAGGATGCATATCTTCATGTTCCGATATTCCCTCCTCATCAGGCATTCCTGAGATTTGCGGTACAGGACTGTCATTACCAATTTCAGACCAAGGTAATGGCGGAGATGATGGTGCTCCTGCGTAAGCAGGGTGTCACAATTATCCCATACTTGGACGATCTCCTCATAAAGGCGAGATTTCGAGAGAAGTTACTGGACAGCGTTTCACTGTCTGTGAGGACGTTACAGCAACACGGCTGGATTCTCAATATTCCGAAGTCGCAGCTGGTTCCTACAACGCGTCTGACCTTTTTGGGCCTGATTCTGGACACAGACCAGAAAAAGGTTTTTCTTCCGATGGAAAAGGCTCAGGAGCTCATGGCTCTGGTCAAGCACCTATTAAAGCCAAAGACGGTTTCAGTGCATCTCTGCACACGTGTCCTGGGGAAGATGGTGGCGTCTTACGAGGCCATCCCCTTCGGCAGGTTCCATGCAAGGACTTTTCAATGGGACCTACTGGACAAGTGGTCCGGGTCTCATCTACAAATGCATCAAAGGATCGTTCTGTCTCCCAGAGCCAGGGTATCTCTCCTGTGGTGGCTGCACAGTGCTCACCTCCTAGAGGGCCGCAGGTTCGGCATTCAGGACTGGATCCTGGTGACCACGGACGCAAGCCTCCGAGGTTGGGGAGCAGTCACACTGGGAAGAAATTTTCAAGGTCTCTGGTCAAGTCTAGAGACTTGTCTTCACATCAACGTCCTGGAATTGAGGGCCATATACAACGCCCTACGTCAAGCGGAAGCATTGCTTCGCGACAAGCCAGTCCTGATTCAGTCGGACAATGTCGCAGCAGTAGCTCATGTAAACCGCCAAGGCGGCACAAGGAGCAGGGTGGCAATGGCAGAAGCCACCAGAATTCTTCGCTGGGCGGAAGGTCATGTAAGCGCACTGTCAGCAGTGTTCATTCCAGGAGTGGACAACTGGGAAGCAGACTTCCTCAGCAGACACGACCTGCATCCCGGAGAGTGGGGACTTCATCAGGAAGTCTTCGCACAGATCGTGGGTCAGTGGGGACTGCCCCAAATAGACATGATGGCGTCCCGTCTCAACAAAAAGTTAAAGCGGTATTGCGCCAGATCAAGAGACCCTCAGGCGGTAGCGGTAGACGCCCTAATGACACCTTGGGTGTTCAGGTCGGTCTATGTGTTTCCTCCTCTTCCTCTCATACCCAAGGTGTTGAGAATAATAATACAAAGAGGAGTGAGAGCAATCCTCGTGGCTCCGGATTGGCCACGAAGGACTTGGTATCCAGATCTGCAGGAGTTGCTCACAGAAGATCCGTGGCCTCTTCCTCTACGGCAGGACCTGCTGCAACAGGGGCCCTGTCTGTTCCAAGACTTACCGCGGCTGCGTTTGACGGCATGGCAGTTGAACGCCGGATCCTAGTGGAAAAAGGTATTCCGGATGAGGTCATTCCTACCCTGATCAAGGCTAGGAAGGACGTGATATCGAAACATTTTCTCTGACGTCCTAAGTGGATGCTGGGGACTCCGTCAGGACCATGGGGATTAGCGGCTCCGCAGGAGACAGGGCACAAAAGTAAAAGCTTTAGGATCAGGTGGTGTGCACTGGCTCCTCCCCCTATGACCCTCCTCCAAGCCTCAGTTAGATTTTTGTGCCCGGCCGAGAAGGGTGCAATCTAGGTGGCTCTCCTAAAGAGCTGCTTAGAGTAAAAGTTTTGTTAGGTTTTTTATTTTCAGTGAGTCCTGCTGGCAACAGGCTCACTGCTACGAGGGACTTAGGGGAGAAGAAGTGAACTCACCTGCGTGCAGGATGGATTGGCTTCTTAGGCTATTGGACACCATTAGCTCCAGAGGGATCGAACACAGGCCCAGCCATGGAGTCCGGTCCCAGAGCCGCGCCGCCGACCCCCTTGCAGATGCCGAAGAGTGAAGAGGTCCAGAAACCGGCGGCAGAAGACTTTTCAGTCTTCATGAGGTAGCGCACAGCACTGCAGCTGTGCGCCATAGTTGTCAGCACACTTCACACCAGCGGTCACTGAGGGTGCAGGGCGCTGGGGGGGGGCGCCCTGGGCAGCAATGAAATACCTATACTGGCTAAAAGATACATCACATATAGCCCCTGGGGCTATATGGATGTATTTAACCCCTGCCAGGTCTCAGAAAAACGGGAGAAGAAGCCCGCCGAAAAGGGTGCGGAGCCTATTCTCCTCAGCACACAGCGCCATTTTCCCTCACAGAAATGCTGGTGGGAAGGCTCCCAAGCTCTCCCCTGCACTGCACTACAGAAACAGGGTTAAAACAGAGAGGGGGGGCACTTATTTGGCGATATGATTATATATATTAAGATGCTATAAGGGAAAAACACTTATATAAAGGTTGTCCCTGTATAATTATAGCGTTTTGGTGTGTGCTGGCAAACTCTCCCTCTGTCTCCCCAAAGGGCTAGTGGGGTCCTGTCCTCTATCAGAGCATTCCCTGTGTGTGTGCTGTGTGTCGGTACGTGTGTGTCGACATGTATGAGGACGATGTTGGTGAGGAGGCGGAGCAATTGCCTGTAATGGTGATGTCACTCTCTAGGGAGTCGACACCGGAATGGATGGCTTATTTAGGGAATTACGTGATAATGTCAACACCCTGCAAGGTCGGTTGACGACATGAGACGGCCGGCAAACCAATTAGTACCTGTCCAGGCGTCTCAAACACCGTCAGGGGCTTTAAAACGCCCATTTACCTCAGTCGGTCGACACAGACACGGACACTGACTCCCGTGTCGACGGTGAAGAAACAAACGTATTTTCCATTTGGGCCACACGTTACATGTTAAGGGCAATGAAGGAGGTGTTACATATTTCTGATACTACAAGTACCACAAAAGAGGGTATTATGTGGGGTGTGAAAAAACTACCTGTAGTTTTTCCTGAATCAGATAAATTAAATGAAGTGTGTGATGATGCGTGGGTTTTCCCCGATAGAAAATTATTGGCGTTATACCCTTTCCCGCCAGAAGTTAGGGCGCGTTGGGAAACACCCCTTAGGGTGGATAAGGCGCTCACACGCTTATCAAAACAAGTGGCGTTACCGTCTCCAGATACGGCTGCCCTCAAGGAGCCAGCTGATAGGAGGCTGGAAAATATCCTAAAAAGTATATACACACATACTGGTGTTATACTGCGACCAGCGATCGCCTCAGCCTGGATGTGCAGCGCTGGGGTGGCTTGGTCGGATTCCCTGACTGAAAATATTGATACCCTTGACAGGGACAGTATTTTATTGACTATAGATGCATTTCTATATATGCGAGATGCACAGAGCGATATTTGCACTCTGGCATCAAGAGTAAGTGCGATGTCCATATCTGCCAGAAGATGTTTATGGACACGACAGTGGTCAGGTGATGCAGATTCCAAACGGCACATGGAAGTATTGCCGTATAAAGGGGAGGAGTTATTTGGGGTCGGTCCATCGGACCTGGTGGCCACGGCAACAGCTGGAAAATCCACCTTTTTTACCCCAAGTCACATCTCAGCAGAAAAAGACACCGTCTTTTCAGCCTCAGTCCTTTCGTCCCCATAAGGGCAAGTCGGCAAAAGGCCAGTCATATCTGCCCAGGGATAGAGGAAAGGGAAGAAGACTGCAGCAGGCAGCCCATTCCCAGGAACAGAAGCCCTCCACCGCTTTGGCCAAGTCCTCAGCATGACGCTGGGGCCGTACAAGCGGACTCAGCTGCGGTGGGGGGTCGTCTCAAGAGTTTCAGCGCGCAGTAGGCTCACTCGCAAGTGGACCCCTGGATCCTACAAGTAGTATCCCAGGGGTACAGATTGGAGATTCGAGACGTCTCCCCCTCGCAGGTTCCTGAAGTCTGCTTTACCAACGTCTCCCTCCGACAGGGAGGCAGTATTGGAAACAATTCACAAGCTGTATTCCCAGCAGGTGATAACCAAAGTACCCCTCCTACAATAAGGAAAGGGGTATTATTCCACACTATATTGTGGTACTGAAGCCAGACGGCTCGGTGAGACCTATTCTAAATCTGAAATATTTGAACACTTACATACAAAGGTTCAAATCAAGATGAAGTCACTCAGAGCAGTGATAGCGAACCAGGAAGAAGGGGACTATATGGTGTCCCTGGACATCAAGGATGCTTACCTCCATGTCCCAATTTGCCCTTCTCACCAAGGGTACCTCAGGTTCGTGGTACAAACTGTCACTATCAGTTTCAGACGCTGCCGTTTGGATTGTCCACGGCACCCCGGGTCTTTACCAAGGTAATGGCCGAAATGATGATTCTTCTTCAAAGAAAAGGCGTCTTAATTATCCCTTACTTGGACGATCTCCTGATAAGGGCAAGGTCCAGAGAACAGTTGGAGGTCGGAGTAGCACTATCTCAAGTAGTTCTACGACAGCACGGGTGGATTCTAAATATTCCAAAATCGCAGCTGTCTCCGACGACACGTCTGCTGTTCCTAGGGATGATTCTGGACACAGTCCAGAAAAAGGTGTTTCTCCCGGAGGAGAAAGCCAGGGAGTTATCCGAGCTAGTCAGGAACCTCCTAAAACCAGGAAAAGTGTCAGTGCATCATTGCACAAGGGTCCTGGGAAAAATGGTGGCTTCTTACGAAGCGATTCCATTCGGCAGATTTCACGCAAGAACTTTTCAGTGGGATCTGCTGGAAAAATGGTCCGGATCGCATCTTCAGATGCATCAGCGGATAACCCTGTCTCCAAGGACAAGGGTGTCTCTTCTGTGGTGGCTGCAGAGTGCTCATCTACTAAAGGGCCACAGATTCGGCATTCAGGACTGGGTCCTGGTGACCACGGATGCCAGCCTGAAAGGCTGGGGAGCAGTCACACAAGGAAAAAATTTCCAGGGAGTGTGATCAAGTCTGGAGACTTCTCTCCACATAAATATACTGCAGCTAAGAGCAATTACAATGCTCTAAGCTTAGCAAGACCTCTGCTTCAAGGTCAGCCGGTATTGATCCAGTGGGACAACATCACGGCAGTCGCCCACGTAAACAGACTGGGCGGCACAAGAAGCAGGAGGGCAATGGCAGAAACTGCAAGGATTCTTCGCTGGGCGGAAAATCATGTGTTAGCACTGTCAGCAGTGTTCATTCCGGGAGTGGAAAACTGGGAAGCAAACTTCCTCAGCACGACCTCCACCCGGGAGAGTGGGGACTTCATCGGGAAGTCTTCCACATGATTGTGAACCGTTGGGAATGACCAAAGGTGGACATGATGGCGTCCCGCCTGAACAAAAAACTGGACAGGTATTGCGCCAGGTCAAGAGACCCTCAGGCAATAGCTGTGGACGTTCTGGTAACACCGTGGGTGTACCAGTCGGTGTATGTGTTCCCTCCTCTGCTAAGGTACCTAAGGTACTGAGAATTATAAGACGTAGAGGAGTAAGAACTATACTCGTGGCTCCGGATTGGCCAAGAAGGACTTGGTACCCGGAACTTCAAGAGATGCTCACAGAGGACTCATGGCCTCTGCCGCTAAGAAGGGACTTGCTTCAGCAAGTACCATGTCTGTTCCAAGACTTACCGCGGCTGCGTTTGACGGCATGGCGGTTGAACGCCGGATCCTAAGGGAAAAAGGCATTCCGGAAGAGGTCATTCCTACCCTGGTCAAAGCCAGGAAGGAGGTGACCGCACAACATTATCACCACATGTGGCGAAAATTTGTTGCGTGGTGGGAGGCCAGGAAGGCCCCACGAAGAAATTTCAACTCGGTCGATTCCTGCATTTCCTGCAAACAGGAGTGTCTATGGGCCTCAAATTGGGGTCCATTAAGGTTCAAATTTCGGCCCTGTCGATTTTTCTTCCAGAAAGAATTGGCTTCAGTTCCTGAAGTCCAGAAGTTTGTCAAGGGAGTACTGCATATACAACCCCCTTTTGTGCCTCCAGTGGCACTGTGGGATCTCAACGTAGTTCTGGGATTCCTCAAATCACATTGGTTTAAACCGCTCAAATCTGTGGATTTGAAATATCTCACATGGAAAGTGACCATGATGTTGGCCCTGGCCTCGGCCAGGCGAGTGTCAGAATTGGCGGCTTTGTCTCACAAAAGCCCATATCTGATTGTCCATTCGGACAAGGCAGAGCTGCGGACTCGTCCCCAGTTTCTCCCTAAGGTGGTGTCAGCGTTTCACCTGAACCAGCTTATTGTGGTACCTGCGGCTACTAGGGACTTGGAGGACTCCAATTTGCTAGATGTTGTCCTGAAAATATAGGTTTCCAGGACGGCTGGAGTCAGGAAAACTGACTTGCTGTTATCCTAAATGCACCCAACAAACTGGGTGCTCTTGCTTCTAAGCAGACGATTGCTAGTTGGATGTGTAGTACAATTCAGCTTGCACATTCTGTGGCAGGCCTGCCACAGCCAAAATATGTAAATGCCCATTCCACAAGGAAGGTGGGCTCATCTTGGGCGGCTGCCCGAGGGGTCTCGGCTTTACAACTTTGCCGAGCTGCTACTTGGTCAGGGGCACACCCTGGCTGAGGAGGACCTGGAGTTCTCTCACTCGGTGCTGCAGAGTCATCCGCACTCTCCCGCCCGTTTGGGAGCTTTGGTATAATCCCCATGGTCCTGACGGAGTCCCCAGCATCCACTTAGGACGTCAGAGAAAATAAGAATTTACTTACCGATAATTCTATTTCTCGTAGTCCGTTGTGGATGCTGGGCGCCCATCCCAAGTGCGGATTGTCTGCAATACTTGTACATAGTTATTGTTAAAAAATCGGGTTATTGTTGTTGTGAGCCATCTTTTCAGAGGCTCCGCTGTTATCATGCTGTTAACTGGGTTCAGATCACAGGTTGTACAGTGTGATTGGTGTGGCTGGTATGAGTCTTACCCGGGATTCAAAATCCTTCCTTATTGTGTACGCTCGTCCGGGCACAGTATCCTAACTGAGGCTTGGAGGAGGGTCATAGGGGGAGGAGCCAGTGCACACCACCTGATCCTAAAGCTTTTACTTTTGTGCCCTGTCTCCTGCGGAGCCGCTAATCCCCATGGTCCTGACGGAGTCCCCAGCATCCACTACGGACTACGAGAAATAGAATTATCGGTAAGTAAATTCTTATTATCACCGCATATGGAGAAAATATGTTTCTTGGTGTGAGGCCAGGAATTCTCCTACGGAGGAGTTCCATTTGGGCCGTCTCCTTCACTTCCTTCAGACTGGAGTGAATTTGGGCCTAAAATTAGGGTCCATAAGGGTTCAAATTTCGGCCTTAACCATTTTCTTTCAAAAAGAATTGGCTTCTCTACCTGAAGTACAGACTTTTGTGAAGGGAGTACTGCATATTCAGCCCCCGTTTGTGCCTCCGGTGGCGCCTTGGGACCTTAATGTGGTGTTAAGTTTCCTTAAGTCACATTGGTTTGAACCTCTCAACACGGTGGAGTTGCAGTACCTCACTTGGAAGGTGGTCATGTTGTTAGCCTTAGCTTCAGCAAGGCGAGTTTCGGAACTAGCGGCTTTGTCACATAAAAGCCCCTATCTGTTTTTTTATGTGGATAGGGCGGAATTGAGGACTCGTCCTCAGTTCCTTCCTAAGGTGGTCTCATCTTTTCATATGAACCAACCTATTGTTGTGCCTATGGCTACGCGTGACTTGGAGGATTCCGAGCCCTTGGATGTGGTCAGGGCTTTGAAGATTTATGTGGCCAGAACAGCTAGGGTCAGGAAGACAGAAGCACTGTTTGTCCAGTATGCAGCCAACAAGGCTTCTAAGCAGACTATTGCTCGCTGGATCTGTAACACGATTCAGCAGGCGTATTCTACGGCAGGATTGCCGTTACCAAAATCGGTTAAGGCCCATTCCACTAGGAAGGTGGGCTCTTCTTGGGCGGCTGCCCGAGGGGTCTCGGCTTTACAGTTGTGCCGAGCAGCGACTTGGTCGGGTTCAAACACCTTTGCAAAGTTCTATAAGTTTGATACCCTGGCTGAGGAGGACCTCCTGTTTGCTCAATCGGTGCTGCAGAGTCATCCGCACTCTCCCGCCCGTTTGGGAGCTTTGGTATAATCCCCATGGTCCTTACGGAGTCCCAGCATCCTCTAGGACGTTAGAGAAAATAAGATTTTACACCTACCGGTAAATCTATTTCTCGTAGTCCATAGAGGATGCTGGGCGCCCGTCCCAAGTGCGGACTTCTCCTGCAAGACTTGTATATAGTTATTGCTTTAATAAGGGTTATGTTATAGTTTCATCGGTTTGGACTGGGACTATGTTGTTTGTTCATACTGTTAACTGGGTAGTTTATCACAAGTTATACGGTGTGATTGTTGTGGCTGGTATGAATCTTGCCCTTGGATTAACTAGAATCCTTTCCTCATACTGTCCATCTCCTCTGGGCACAGTTTCTCTAACTGAGGTCTGGAGGAGGGGCATAGAGGGAGGAGCCAGTGCACACCCAGAGTCAAAGTCTTTCTTAAAGTGCCCATGTCTCCTGCGGACCCCGTCTATACCCCATGGTCCTTACGGAGTCCCAGCATCCTCTACGGACTACGAGAAATAGATTTACCGGTAGGTGTAAAATCTTATTTTCTCTGACGTCCTAGTGGATGCTGGGAACTCCGTAAGGACCATGGGGAATAGCGGCTCCGCAGGAGACAGGGCACATCTAAAGAAAACTTTAGGATCACCTGGTGTGCACTGGCTCCTCCCCCTATGACCCTCCTCCAAGCCTCAGTTAGATTTTCTGTGCCCGACGAGAAGGGTGCACACTAGGGGCTCTCCTGAGCTCTTTGTGAAAGTTTTAGTTTAGGTTTATTATTTTCAGTGAGACCTGCTGGCAACAGGCTCACTGCATCGAGGGACTAAGGGGAGAAGAAGCGAACTCACCTGCGTGCAGAGTGGATTGGGCTTCTTAGGCTACTGGACATTAGCTCCAGAGGGACGATCACAGGTTCAGCCTGGATGGGTCACCGGAGCCGCGCCGCCGGCCCCCTTACAGAGCCAGAAGAGCGAAGAGGTCCGGAAAAATCGGCGGCAGAAGACTTTCCTGTCTTCAGATAAAGGTAGGCGCACAGCACCGCAGCTGTGCGCCATTGCTCTCAGCACACTTCACACTCCGGTCACTGAGGGTGCAGGGCGCTGGGGGGGCAGCGCCCTGAGACGCAATAAATCGTTAGAAAACCTTTTATGGCTAAAATAAATGCATCACATATAACTCCTGGGCTATATGGATGCATTTAACCCCTGCCAAAACATACAAGAAAACGGATGATAAGGACGCCGAGAAAGGGGCGGAGCCTATCTCCTCAGCACACTGGCGCCATTTTCCCTCACAGCTCAGTTGGAGGGAAGCTCCCTGGCTCTCCCCTGCAGTCACTACACTACAGAAAGGGGTTAAAAAAGAGAGGGGGGCACAAATTAGGCGCAGTATAAACAATACAGCAGCTATAAAGGGAAAAACACTTATATAAGGTTATCCCTGTATATATATAGCGCTCTGGTGTGTGCTGGCAAACTCTCCCTCTGTCTCCCCAAAGGGCTAGTGGGGTCCTGTCCTCTATCAGAGCATTCCCTGTGTGTGTGCTGTGTGTCGGTACGTTTGTGTCGACATGTATGAGGAGAAAAATGATGAGGAGACGGAGTAGAGTGTCTGTAATAGTGTTGTCACCCCCTGGGGGGTCGACACCTGAGTGGATGTACTGTGGAAATTGCGTGACAGTGTCAGCTTTGTATAAAAGACAGTGGTTGACATGAGACAGCCGGCTACTCAGCTTGTGCATGTCCAGACGTCTCATATAGGGGCTCTAAAGCGCCCGTTACCTCAGATACAGACGCCGACACGGATACCGACTCCTGTGTCGACGGTGAAGAGACAACCGTGATTTCCAAATAGGGCCACACATTGCATGATTGAGGCAATGAAAAAAGTTTACACTTTTCTGATATGAATACCACCAAAAAAAAAAAAAAAAAGGGGTATTATGTTGGTGAGGAAAAACTTCCTGTAGTTTTCCGGAATCTGAGAAATAAAATGCGTGGGTTTCCCCCCGATAACAATTGATCATTTCTAAAAAGTTATTGGCAGTATACCTTTTCCCGCCAGAGGTTAGGGTGCGTTGGGAAACACCCCCTAGGGGGGATAAGGCGCTCACACGCTTGTAAGAACAAGGGCTCTACCCTCTCTTGAGATGGCCGCCCTTAAGGATCCTGCTGATAGAAAGCAGGAGGGTATCCTAAAATGTATTTACACACATACTGGTGTTATACTGCGACCAGCAATCGCCTCAGCCTGGATGTGCAGTGCTGGGTTGGCGTGGTCGGATTCCCTGACTGGAAATATGATATCCTAGATAAGGACAGTATATTATTGCCTATAGAGCAATTAAAAGATGCATTTCTATATATGCATGATGCACAGCGAAATATTTGCCGACTGGCATCAAGTATAAGTGCGTTGTCCAATTATACCAGTAAAGTGGTCAGGTGATGCGGATTCCAAACGGCATTTGGAAGTATTGCCTTAAAAGAGGGGATGTACCCCAGGTCGCCTCTCAAAATAAGACGCCGTATTATCAGGCGCAGGCCTGGTTGGCAAGTGGACAAAAGGGTTCCTCTTTTCTGCTCGTGACAGAGGGAGAGGAAAATGGCTGCAGAGATCAGCCAGTTCCAAGGAACAGAAACTCTTTTCCGCCTCTGCCAAGCCCTCAGTATGACGCTAGGGCTTTACAAGTTCAGGCACGGTGGGGTCCCGTTCTCAATGAATTTCAGTGCGCAGTGGGCTCACTCGCAAGTAGACCCCTGGATCCTTCTGGTAATATTTCAGGGGTACAAATTGGAATTCGAGACGTATCCCCCTCGCCGTTTCCAAAGGTCTGTTTTACCAACGTCTCCCGCTGACAGGGAGGCAGTTTTGGAAACCATTCACAAGCTGTATTCCCAGCAGGTGATAATCAAGGTACCCCTCCTGCAACAGGGAACGGGGTATTATTCCACACTATTGTGGTACCGAAGCCAGACGGCTCGGTGAGACCGATTTTAAAATCTAAAATCTAAAATCTTTGAACACTTGCATACAGAGGTTCAAATTCAAAATTGAGTCACTCAGAGCAGTGATTGCAAACCTGGAAGAAGGGGACTACATGATGTCTCGGGACATCAAGGATGCTTACCTTCATGTCAAAATTTACCCTTCTCACCAAGGGTATTTCAGGTTATGGTACAGAACTGTCACTATCAGTTCGGACGCTGCCGTAGGGATGGTCCACGGCACCCCGGGTCTTTACTGAAGTAATGACCGTAATGATGATATTCCTTCGAAGGAAGGGAATTTTAGTTATCCGTTACTTGGACGATTCCCTGATAAGGGTAAGATCCAGGGAACAGTTGGAGATCGGTGTAGCACTATATCAGGTAGTGTTGCGGCAGCACGATTGGATTCTCAATATTCCAAAATCGCAGCTGGTTCCGACGACTTGTCTTCTGTTCCTAGGGATGATCCTGGACACAGTCCAGAAAGAAGGTGTTTCTCCCGGAGGAGAAAGCCAGGGAGTTATCCGAGCTAGTCAGGAACCTCCTAAAACCGAACCAAGTCTCAGTGCATCAATGCACAAGGGTTCTGGGTAAAAATGGTGGCTTCCTACGAAGCAATCCCATTCGGCAGATTCCACGCAAGACTTTCCAGTGGAACCTACTGGACAAATGGTCCGGGTCGCATCTTCAGATGCTTCAGCGGATAACCCTGTCACCGGGGACAAGGGTATCCCTCCTGTGGTGGTTGCAGAGTGCTCATCTTCTAGAGGGCCGCAGATTCGGCATTCGGGACTGGGTCCTGGTGGCCACGGATGCCAGCCTGCGAGGCTGGGGAGCAGTCACACAGGGAAGGAATTTCCAGGGCTTATGGTCAAGCCTGGAGACATCTCTTCATATAAACATTCTGGAACTAAGGGCCATTTACAATGCCCTAAGTCAAGCGAAACCCCTGCTTCAGGGTCAGGCGGTATTGATCCAATCGGACAACATCACGTCAGTCGCCCACGTAAACAGACAGGGCGGCACGGGAAGCAGGGGGGCAATGGCAGAAGCTGCAAGGATTCTTCGCTGGGCGGAGAATCATGTGATAGCACTGTCAGCAGTGTTCATTCCGGGAGTGGACAACTGGGAAGCAGACTTCCTCAGCAGACACGACCTTCACCCGGGAGAGTGGGGACTTCACCCAGAAGTCTTCCACCTGATTGTAAACCGTTGGGAAAAACCAAAGGTGGACATAATGGCGTCCCGTCTAAACAAAAAACTAGACAGATATTGCGCCAGGTCAGGGGACCCTCAGGCAATAGCGGTGGACGCTCTGGTAACACCGTGGGTGTACCAGTCAGTGTATGTGTTCCCTCCTCTGCCTCTCATACCAAAAGTACTGAGAATCATAAGAAGGAGAGGAGTAAGAACTATACTCGTGGTTCCGGATTGGCCAAGAAGGACTTGGTATCCGGAACTTCAAGAGATGCTCACGGACGAACCGTGGCCTCTACCTCTAAGAAAGGACCTGCTCCAGCAGGGGCCTTGTCTGTTCCAAGACTTACCGCGGCTGCGTTTGACGGCTTGGCGGTTGAACGCCGGATCCTGAAGGAAAAAGGCATTCCAGATGAAGTCACCGCAAAACATTATCACCGCATTTGGCGAAAATATGTTGCGTGGTGGGAGGCCAAGAAGGCCCCTACAGAGGAATTTCAACTGGGTCGTTTCCTCCATTTCCTGCAAACAGGACTGTCTATGGGCCTAAAATTAGGGTCCATTAATGGTTCAAATTTCGGCCCTGTCGATTTTCTTCCAAAAGGAACTGGCTTCAGTGCCTGAAGTTCAGACATTTGTAAAAGGGGTACTGCATATACAGCCTCCTTTTGTGCCTCCAGTGGCACCTTGGGATCTCAATGTTGTG
Source organism: Pseudophryne corroboree (assembly GCF_028390025.1). NCBI lineage: Eukaryota > Metazoa > Chordata > Amphibia > Anura > Myobatrachidae > Pseudophryne > Pseudophryne corroboree. The sequence continues at coordinate 867,380,738 of NC_086447.1, forward strand.
TTGAGTTTCCTAAAGTCACATTGGTTTGAACCACTCACCACTGTGGACTTAAAATATCTCACATGGAAGGTGACGATGCTGTTAGCCCTGGCTTCAGCCAGGCGGGTGTCAGAACTGGCGGCTTTATCATATAAAAGCCCTTATTTAATATTTCATTCTGACAGGGCAGAATTGAGGACTTGTCCTCAATTTCTACCTAAGGTGGTTTCTGCATTTCACATGAAGCAACCTATTGTGGTACCTGCGGCTACTAAGGACTTGGAGGATTCCAAGTTGCTTGACGTGGTCAGGGCCCTGAAAATATATGTTTCCAGGACGGCTGGAGTCAGAAAATCTGACTCGCTGTTTATCCTGTATGCACCCAACAAACTGGGTGCTCCTGCTTCTAAGCAGACGATTGCTCGTTGGATTTGTAGTACAATTCAGCTTGCACATTCTGTGGCAGGCCTGCCACAGCCAAAAATCTTAAAATGCCCACTCCACAAGGAAGGTGGGCTCATCTTGGGCAGCTGCCCGAGGGGTCTCGGCTTTACAACTTTGCCGAGCAGTTACTTGGTCAGGAGCAAATACGTTTGTAAACTTCTACAAATTTGATACCCTGGCTGAGGAGGACCTGGAGTTCTCTCATTCGGTGCTGCAGAGTCATCCGCACTCTCCCGCCCGTTTGGGAGCTTTGGCATAATCCCCATGGTCCTTACGGAGTTCCCAGCATCCACTAGGACGTCAGAGAAAATAAGAATTTACTTACCGATAATTCTATTTCTCGTAGTCCGTAGTGGATGCTGGGCGCCCATCCCAAGTGCGGTTTGTCTGCAATACTGGTACATAATTATTGTTACCAAAAAAATTCGGGTTATTGTTGTAGTGAGCCATCTTTTATAGAGGCTTCTCTATTATCATGCTGTTAACTGGGTTCAGATCACAAGTTGTACAGTGTGATTGGTGTGGCTGGTATGAGTCTTACCCGGGATTCAAAATCCTTCCTTATTGTGTACGCTCGTCCGGGCACAGTATCCTAACTGAGGCTTGGAGGAGGGTCATAGGGGGAGGAGCCAGTGCACACCAGGTGATCCTAAAGCTTTCTTTAGATGTGCCCTGTCTCCTGCGGAGCCGCTATTCCCCATGGTCCTTACGGAGTTCCCAGCATCCACTACGGACTACGAGAAATAGAATTATCGGTAAGTAAATTCTTATTTTTTCATAGTGTCTCTATAACATAACACTGGAACAGTAGCTCCCAGGTAGTGGCACATATTGGAGTGTGACTAAATACTGACGAATTAAGCTAATTGGAAACATCTAATTGCTTAATTTTAAACAAAGAAATTGATAGCAGCCTTGCGCTTGTTAATTGCTGCTAGTTCTAATGCAGTGGAGGAAACACCCAATATCTCCTATTTCACAGCAAATCTACACAAACACAACAATTGCTTAAAACTAGCGCTTTACATGTAAACACAAATGTGAATGGTGCTTAATATTGACACGCAGAAATCCCCTGTGTGTTCTCTCTCCTGGAAAGACACTTACAGTTTATTTCTTTCTCGTGTGCCCATAAAGGTATCTTTAGACAGCTTAAGGATCTCGCCCACTGGTATCCCAATATTCTTTCAATATATAGCTGACAGGATGTAACTTACATTAAATTTCTGTCCCGCGTTCCCATAAAGGTATCTTTATCCTTTTTGTGTGTTGTTATCCAATAGGAATTCTCAGCAGTGCAACGCTTGTTTTCCAAAAAAAGGATTTTTTATTTAAAATACAAAATAGTCATTAAAAGTAGGTCCACATACATGCATCGGCACTGGGTCTCGGCAGTTGATGAAAAATCCCGATAAAGGACGCACCGGCTGCAGACAGGTAAGCGCACTCCACAGGATTCGAATCACCGATCTCCAGGACCTTTCGTATGTGTGACACAGGACGGCTTCGACGCGTTTCTGGGAGTCCACTCCCCTTTTTCAAGAAGTGCCGTCCTCTTCCTCTGGTCCAATATTTATACTCTCAGTGCACATACAGCTGACTCAATCATTCGCTATACAGGCAATTAATTTTAAAAAACAATATAAAAAGCTAAGTTGCAACATTCATAATACAAATAAAACTTTTTCCTGTTCTAAGTACTATTGTCTATCCATTTAATTAAAGGTTTTGCGTATATATTTTATTACAGTCTGTATTTATATTTTAACAGCCCATTAACCAAAATCATCAATGATTAATGAGGTGATCTGTCTCGTAATACATGATTATTCCACCAATTTAATTCCCATACCTTACACATATATTAGCCCACAAGGGAGAAATCTTAAGTGAAGGAAACCCGTATTATCTGAGATGCCTACGTGTGCAGAGTGATGCGTTATATTTACTAATATATGCTGTTAAAGGCAACGAGTGAGAAACTAAAAAGATGAATAAAACATGTGGAAACACAAAAACTCGTAATTGCTGTTAACAATATTATAGTGTGCACACGGAAGCATCCCCCGTACGGGTTACCCGCATCCTCACTTCAAGCTGTAGTATTTTCTAGAGATACCGACACCCTCCTCCGAGGGTGTCGGTATCTCTAGAAAATACTACAGCTTGAAGTGAGGATGCGGGTAACCCGTACGGGGGATGCTTCCGTGTGCACACTATAATATTGTTAACAGCAATTACGAGTTTTTGTGTTTCCACATGTTTTATTCATCTTTTTAGTTTCTCACTCGTTGCCTTTAACAGCATATATTAGTAAATATAACGCATCACTCTGCACACGTAGGCATCTCAGATAATACGGGTTTCCTTCACTTAAGATTTCTCCCTTGTGGGCTAATATATGTGTAAGGTATGGGAATTAAATTGGTGGAATAATCATGTATTACGAGACAGATCACCTCATTAATCATTGATGATTTTGGTTAATGGGCTGTTAAAATATAAATACAGACTGTAATAAAATATATACGCAAAACCTTTAATTAAATGGATAGACAATAGTACTTAGAACAGGAAAAAGTTTTATTTGTATTATGAATGTTGCAACTTAGCTTTTTATATTGTTTTTTAAAATTAATTGCCTGTATAGCGAATGATTGAGTCAGCTGTATGTGCACTGAGAGTATAAATATTGGACCAGAGGAAGAGGACGGCACTTCTTGAAAAAGGGGAGTGGACTCCCAGAAACGCGTCGAAGCCGTCCTGTGTCACACATACGAAAGGTCCTGGAGATCGGTGATTCGAATCCTGTGGAGTGCGCTTACCTGTCTGCAGCCGGTGCGTCCTTTATCGGGATTTTTCATCAACTGCCGAGACCCAGTGCCGATGCATGTATGTGGACCTACTTTTAATGACTATTTTGTATTTTAAATAAAAAATCCTTTTTTTGGAAAACAAGCGTTGCACTGCTGAGAATTCCTATTGGATAACAACACACAAAAAGGATAAAGATACCTTTATGGGAACGCGGGACAGAAATTTAATGTAAGTTACATCCTGTCAGCTATATATTGAAAGAATATTGGGATACCAGTGGGCGAGATCCTTAAGCTGTCTAAAGATACCTTTATGGGCACACGAGAAAGAAATAAACTGTAAGTGTCTTTCCAGGAGAGAGAACACACAGGGGATTTCTGCGTGTCAATATTAAGCACCATTCACATTTGTGTTTACATGTAAAGCGCTAGTTTTAAGCAATTGTTGTGTTTGTGTAATTGCTTAATTTGTCTTCAGTGGGGGGGATGTAGACGCCGGGGTGCCAGAGCAAGTCCCGGTGTTTATTCCTAAAAATAACGATTTTAGGACAAATCAGACTTGCTCTGGAGGGGAGAGAAAAAAGACATGGTGCTTTCTATAGAATTCGCTGTGTCCTATTTTCGTCCTACTAATTAAATAGGAAAACCCGCTGCTGCGCAGAAAAACCCATGAGTGCAGGGTTTTTTGAATTTCCCGCCGTAGGTTGAATTCCCCCACTTATGTTGTATTATTAATGGATAGTTATGGGGGCTACCATTGTTTGTTTCATTTGGTCTCTAAATAGAAATTACATTTCTGGTCCTATTTTGTATGTAGGAGTGCTATGGATGACCCACAAATATGTTTTCTCTTACGTCCTAGAGGATGCTGGGGTCCATATTAGTACCATGGGGTATAGACGGGTCCACCAGGAGCCATTGGCACTTTAAGAGTTTAATAGTGTGGGCTGGCTCCTCCCTCTACGCACCTCCTACCAGACTCAGTTTAGAAAATGTGCCCGGACAGCTAGGGGAGCTCTACAGAGTTCTCTTAGAAAAAAGTTCTTTCTTTCTTTTCAGAGTATGTTATTTTACAGGGAGGCTGCTGGCGACAGCCTCCCTGCAGCGAGGGACTGAGGGGGGGGGGGGGGGGGAGCAGTGTCCGCCCCGCGGGGTCTTGAGCCACTGCTCCCGCTGGCTGGACGTTGAGCTCCAGAGGGGACAGATCGCGCCCCGCCGCAGGGGAACGCTCGCCCCGGCAGCCAGCAGCCACCCCCTCAGGGAGCTGAAGTGTGGCGAGTGAGTCACTGTCCCCCCTTGCAAGTGGGGGGACAGTGTGAAGAGGGCGACTAGAGGGTAGGAGCGCGGAAGGCTCAGCGGTACTGCGGTGCAGCGCTGGGAGGGGCGCCCTGGGCCAGCTCCAGACCCTACACTGTCCACTACAAGCCTGTCGGGGTCTGCGGATCCAGGCCAGCACAAGTCCTCCGGCCATTATAATCTTTCAAAGAGCGGGAAGAAGCGGAGCTTTTCCTCAGAGCGGACCCAGCAGCGTTCAGCTCCATTTTCTCTATCGTCCTAAGTGGATGCTGGGGTTCCTGAAAGGACCATGGGGAATAGCGGCTCCGCAGGAGACAGGGCACAAAAAAGTAAAGCTTTTACCAGATCAGGTGGTGTGCACTGGCTCCTCCCCCTATGACCCTCCTCCAGACTCCAGTTAGATTTTGTGCCCGAACGAGAAGGGTGCAATCTAGGTGGCTCTCCTAAAGAGCTGCTTAGAGAAAGTTTAGCTTAGGTTTTTTACTTTACAGTGAGTCCTGCTGGCAACAGGATCACTGCAACGAGGGACTTAGGGGAGAAGTAGTGAACTCACCTGCGTGCAGAGTGGATTTGCTGCTTGGCTACTGGACACTAGCTCCAGAGGGACGATCACAGGTACAGCCTGGATGGTCACCGGAGCCGCGCCGCCGGCCCCCTTGCAGAGAAGAGGTCCAAAATCGGCGGCTGAAGACTCCTGAGTCTTCATAAAGGTAGCGCACAGCACTGCAGCTGTGCGCCATTTTCCTCTCAGCACACTTCACACAACAGTCACTGAGGGTGCAGAGCGCTGGGGGGGGCGCTCTGAGAGGCAAATAAAAACCTTATTAGAGGCAAAAAATACCTCACATATAGCCCACAGAGGCTATATGGAGATATTTAACCCCTGCCTAACTTCAAAAATAGCGGGAGACGAGCCCGCCGTAAAAGGGGCGGGGCCTATCTCCTCAGCACACAGCGCCATTTTCTCTCACAGAAAAGCTGGAGAGAAGGCTCCCAGGCTCTCCCCTGCACTGCACTACAGAAACAGGGTTAAAACAGAGAGGGGGGGCACTGATTTTGGCGATATTGTATATATATAAAAGATGCTATAAGGGAGAAACACTTATATAAGGTTGTCCCTATATAATTATAGCGTTTTTGGTGTGTGCTGGCAGACTCTCCCTCTGTCTCCCCAAAGGGCTAGTGGGTCCTGTCCTCTGTCAGAGCATTCCCGGTGTGTGTGCTGTGTGTCGGTACGTGTGTGTCGACATGTATGAGGACGATGTTGGTGAGGAGGCGGAGAAATTGCCTGTAATGGTGATGTCACTCTCTAGGGAGTCGACACCGGAATGGATGGCTTATTTAGAGAATTACGTGAGAATGTCAACACGCTGCAAGGTCGGTTGACGACATGAGACGGCCGACAATCTATTAGGACCGGTCCAGGCGTCTCAGAAACACCGTCAGGGGTTTTAAAAAACGCCCATTTACCTCAGTCGGTCGACACAGACACAGACACGGACACTGAATACAGTGTCGACGGTGAATAAACAAACGTATTTCTCATTAGGGCCACACGTTAAGGGCAATGAAGGAGGTGTTACGTGTTTCTGATACTACAAGTACCACAAGAAAGGGTATTATGTGGGAGTGGAAAAAACTACCTGTAGTTTTTCCTGAATCAGATAAAATAAAATGAAGTGTGTGATGATGCGTAGGGTTACCCCGATAGCAAATATTGGCGTTATACCCTTTCCCGCCAGAAATTAGGGTACGTTGGGAAACACCCCTTAGGGTGATAAGGCGCTCACACGCTTATCAAGTGGCGTTACCGTCTCCAGATACGGCCGCCCTCAAGGAGCCAGCTGATAGGAAGCTGGAAAAATATCCTAAAAAGTATATACACACATACGGTGGTTATACTGCGACCAGCGATCGCCATCAGCCTGGAGATGCAGTGCTGGGTTGGCTTGGTCGGATTCCCTGACTGAAAATATTTTATTCATGTAGAGCATTTAATAGGATGCATTCTATATATATGTATGTGAGATGCACAGAGGGATATTTGCTCTCTGGCATCAAGATAAGTGCGTTGTCCATATCTCCCAGAAGATGTCAGGGACACGACAGTGGTCAGGTGATACAGATCCCATACGGCAGATGGAAGTATTGCTGTATAAAGGGAAGGAGTTATTTGGGGGTCGGTCCATCGGACCTGGGGACCACAGCAACAGCTGGGAAATCCAACCTTTTTTACCCCAAGTTACATCTCAGCTAAAAAAGACACCGTCTTTTCAGCCTCAATCTTTCCTTTCCCATGAGGGCATGCAGGCAAAAGGCCAGTCATATCTGCCCAGACATAGAGGTAAGGGAAGTAGACTGCAGCAGGCAGCCCTTTCCCAGGAAAAGAAGCCCTCCACCGCGTCTGCCAAGTCCTCAGCATGACGCTGGGGCCGTGCAAGCGGACTCAAGGTGGGGGGGTAGTCTCAAGAGTCTCAGGGCGCAGTGGGATCACTCGCAAGTTGACCCCTAGATCGTACGAGTATTATCCCAGGGGTAAAGATTGGAGAGTCGAGACATCTTCTCCTCGCAGGTTCCTGAAGTCTGCTTTACCAACGGCTCCCTCCGACAGGGAGGCAGCATTGGAAACAATTCACAAGCTGTATATCCAGCAGGTGATAATCAAAGTACCCCTCCTACGACAAGGAAAAGGGTATTATTTTTCCACACTATATTGTGGTACTGAAGCCAGACGGCTTGGTGACACATAGTCTAAATCTAAAATGTTTTGAACACTTACATAAAAGGTTCAAATCGAGATAAAGTCACTCAGAGCAGTGATAGCGAACCGGAAAAAAGGGGACTATATGGTGTCCCTGGACATCAAGGATTACCTCCATGTCCAAATTTTGTCCTTCTCATCAAGGGTACCTCTGGTTCGTGGTACAGAACTGTCAATATCAGTTTCAGACGATGCCGTTTGAATTATCCACGGCACCCCGGGCCTTTTTACCAAGGTAATGGCCGAAAAGATGTTTCTTCAAAGAAAAAAGGCATCTAAATTATCCCTTACTTGCACGACCTAAAAAGGGCAAGTTCCAGAGAACAGTTGGAGGTCGGAAGAGCACTATCTAAAGTAGTTCTTCGACGGCACGACTGGATTCTAAATATTCCAAGAATCGCAGCTGTTTTCCGACGATACGTCTGCTGTTCCTAGGGATGATTCTGGACACGGTTCAGAAAAAGGTTTTTCTTCCCGAGGAAAAAGCCAAGGAGTTATCCGACCTGTCAGGAACCTCCTAAAACCAGGAAAGGTGTCTGTACATCAATGCACAAGAGTCCTGGGAAAAATGGTGGCTTTTTACGAAGCAATTCCATTCGGCAGATTCCATGCAAGAATTTTCCAAAGGGATCTGTTGGACAAATGGTCAGGGTCGCATCCTCAGATGCACCTGCGAATAACCCTGTCGCCAAGGACAAGGGTATATCTTCTGTGGTGGTTGCAAAAGGCTCATCTATTGGAGGGCCGCAGATTCGGCATACAGGATTTGATCCTGGTGACCACGGACGCCAGCCTGAGAGGTTGGGGAGCAGTCACACAAGGAAGAAACTTCCAGGGGGTATGGACGAACCTGGAAAAGTCTCTTCACATAAACATTCTGGTACTAAGAGCAATCCAAAATGCTCTAAGCCAGGCGGAACCACTCCTGCAAGGAAAACCGGTGTTGATTCAGTCGGACAACATCACGGCGGTCGCCCATGTAAACAGACAGGGCGGCACAAGAAGCAGGAGTGCAATGGCAGAAGCTGCCAAGATTCTTCGCTGGGCGGAGAATCACGTAATAGCACTGTCAGCAGTGTTCTTCCCGGGCGTGGACAACTGGGAAGCAGACTTCCTCAGCAGACACGATATTCACCCGGGAGAGGGGGGTCTTCATCCAGAAGTCTTCCACATGCTAATAAACTGTTGGGAAAGACCAATGGTAGACATGATGGCGTCTCGCCTCAACAAGAAACTGGACAAGTATTGCGCCAGGTCAAGAGATCCACAGGCAATAGCTGTGGACGCACTGGTAACACCTTGGGTGTACAAATCAGTATATGTGTTTCCTCCTCTGCCTCTCATACCAAAGGTATTGAAGATTATACGGTGAGGAGGAGTAAGAACAATACTAGTGGCTCCGGATTGGCCAAGAAGGACTTGGTACCCGGAACTTCAAGAGTTGGTCACGGACGACCCGTGCCCTCTACTTCTGAGAAGGGACCTGCTACAACAGGGTCCCTGTCTCTTTCAAGACTTACCGCGGCTGCGTTTGACGGCATGGCGGTTGAACGCCAGATCCTAAAAGGGAAAGGCATTCCAGAAGAAGTCATTCCTACCTTGATTAAGGCAAGGAAGGAAGTCACCGCGAAACATTATCACCGCATTTGGCGAAAATATGTCGCGTGGTGCGAGGATCGGAGTGTTCCGACGGAGGAATTTCAACTGGGTCGTTTCCTACATTTCCTACAATCAGGATTGTCTATGGGTCTCAAATTGAGATCTATTAAGGTTCAAATTTCGGCCCTGTCAATATTCTTCCAAAAAGAATTGGCCTCAGTTCCTGAGGTACAGACTTTTGTTAAAGGAGTACTGCATATACAGCCTCCTGTGGTGCCTCCGGTGGCACCGTGGGATCTAAATGTAGTTTTAGATTTCCTCAAATCCCATTGGTTTGAACCATTGAAAAAGGTGGATTTTAAATATCTCACATGGAAAGTGACTATGTTACTGGCCCTGGCTTCCGCCAGGAGAGTATCTGAATTGGCGGCTTTATCTTATAAAAGCCCTTATCTAATCTTCCATTCGGATAGGGCAGAACTGAGGACTCGTCCGCATTTTCTCCCTAAGGTGGTATCAGCGTTTCACCTGAACCAACCTATTGTGGTGCCTGCGGCCACTGGCGACTTGGAGGACTCCAAGTTGTTGGACGTTGTCAGAGCCTTAAAAATATACATTTCAAGGACGGCTGAAGTCAGAAAATCTGACTCGCTGTTGATACTATATGCACCCAACAAGTTGGGTGCCCCTGCTTCTAAGCAGACGATTGCTCGTTGGATTTGTAACACAATTCAACTTGCTCATTCTGTGGCAGGCCTGCCACAGCCTAAATCTGTTAAGGCCCATTCCACAAGGAAGGTGGGCTCATCTTGGGCGGCTGCCCGAGGGGTCTCGGCATTACAATTCTGTCGAGCAGCTACGTGGTCGGGGGAAAACACGTTTGTAAAATTCTACAAATTTGATACCCTGGCAAAAGAGGACTTGGAATTCTCTCATTCGGTGCTGCAGAGTCATCCGCACTCTCCCGCCCGTTTGGGAGCTTTGGTATAATCCCCATGGTCCTTTCAGGAACCCCAGCATCCACTTAGGACGATAGAGAAAATAAGAATTTACTTACCGATAATTCTATTTCTCGGAGTCCGTAGTGGATGCTGGGCGCCCATCCCAAGTGCGGATTATCTGCAATACTGTACATAGTTATTGTTAACAAATTCGGGTTATATTGTTAAGGAGCCATCTTTAAGAGGCTCTTTCTGTTATCATACTGTTAACTGGGTTTAGATCACAAGTTGTACGGTGTGATTGGTGTGGCTGGTATGAGTCTTACCCGGGATTCAAATTGCCTCCCTTATTGTGTACGCTCGTCCGGGCACAGTACCTAACTGGAGTCTGGAGGAGGGTCATAGGGGGAGGAGCCAGTGCACACCACCTGATCTGGTAAAAGCTTTACTTTTTTGTGCCCTGTCTCCTGCGGAGCCGCTATTCCCCATGGTCCTTTCAGGAACCCCAGCATCCACTACGGACTCCGAGAAATAGAATTATCGGTAAGTAAATTCTTATTTTTCCTGCCTGCACTCACTACCAAGTGGATCCAGGTCCCTCCAGAGCAATCTCCAGCTATCTGTATGGTACCAGGGGGTTGTAGAAGGGGGGGGTGCTGTATAAAGGCTGTGTCACCTATTAAGGGACACAGTCAGCGCTGGTTAAGGACTCGCTATACCTCTAATAGCGCTGTGTGTGGGTTGGCTCCAATCTCTGTGTCTCTCTGCCATTCTTGGGGGGGGAAACTCTGTCTACATAATACCCTGTGTGTTTGTGGGGTGTTTGAGGGTGTGTGACAACATGTCTAGGGACGCTGTTTCATATGCTGCAGAGGATTTGTCTTCCCAGGAAGACTCCATTCCATGTAATCATGATTGCACTGTTTTAGCACAGATCCCAGCTAGAGAGCCAGAATGGTTAGTCTCTCTGAGGGGGACTATTTCTCAGATTTCTGATAGAGTTGCTAGGACTGAGCATGCTACTCGGGTCCTCCAGTCCTCTATGGTTGTGTGGTCTGATACTGCCTCCTCGGGGTCCCCTGCGGTACATTCTCACAAACGTGCACTTGCAATTTATGCAAGATGACACAGACACCGACGCTGCAGACGGTGACGGGGATGTGTTGAGGGGGACAGCATCACTTGCCAAGGGGGTGCACTTGATGATTGAGGATGTTAGGGATGTTTTACACATTTCGGACACATTTCCAGAACAGGTGGAAGAGGCCTTCTTTACAGATAATAAGAAGCCCCCCCCCCCTCACCTTCCCGGCATCCAAAGAATTAAATGCTATCTTTGAAAAGGCATGGGAAACTCCCGAAAAGAAATTCCAGATTCCCAAGAGAGTCTTGGTGGCTTTTCCCTTCCCAGAGGAAGATAGGAAGAGATGGGAGTCCCCACCGATAGTCGACGCCTCTGTCTCCAGGCTGTCCAAACAGGTGGTATTACCGGTCCCGGGATCTATTGCGTTAAAGGACCCGGCAGATCGCAAGGTGGATGCTACGCTGAAATCCATTTACACGGCTTCAGGGGCTATATTGCGGCCTACTATAGCCTGTGCTTGGATTGCTAAAGCTATTACCAGGTGGTCAATCACTCTGCAGGAGGAATCGACTACGCTGGACAAAGGTGACGTTGATTTATTTTTACGTAATATTCAGGATTCTGCAGGGTTCCTGGTGGATTCCATGAAAGACCTGGGTTCCATGGCTGCGGTGATCTCCTCCATGTCCGTCTCGGCTCGCAGGGGTCTCTGGCTGCGCAACTGGTCTGCAGACGTGGAATCAAGGAAGTGTGTGGAGGGCCTACCATACAAAGGTCAGGCTCTCTTTGGGGAGCCGCTGGATGCGTGGATTGCCACGGCTACCGCGGGTAAGTCTCCTTTTCTCCCCTCAGCTGCACCGGCTACGAAGAAGCCTTTTTCATCTACCACGTCACAGTCATTTTGGCCCGCGAGGCCTAGAAAGAATAAGCCTTCGAACACCTTCTTCAGAGGTGGTCGTGCCAAAGGAAAGAAACCTGCTCCTGCAGGTTCCCAGACCCAGAAGCCCGCTTCTGATACCCCTAAGTCCTCCGCATGACGGTGGACAGCTAGGCCTGGAGGAAGGTCAGGTGGGGGCAAGACTCCGGCAGTTCAGCCACGTCTGGGTGTCGTCGGGTCTGGACCCCTGGGTCCTGGATATAGTGTCCAGAGGATACAGACTGGAGTTCCAAGATCCCCCGCCTCACCATTTCTTCAAGTCAGGCTTGCCAGCCCTGCTGGCAGACAGGACAATTCTTCTGGAGGCCATCAGAAAATTGGTGGTGTCAGATGTCATTGTTCCGGTCTCACTTCAGCAGTGGAACAAAGGTTCGATTAATAACCCTTTTGTGGTACCAAAACCAGAATGGTTCGGTACGGCCTATTCTAAACTTAAAGTCTTTGAATCCTTATGTCAGGGAGTTCAAATTCAAGATGGAATCCCTGAGAGCTGTCATATCAGGACCAACAGAGGGGGAGTTCCTGGTGTCTCTAGACATCAAGGATGCTTACCTCCACATTCCCATTTGGTCGCCGCACCAGGCATATCTCAGGTTTGCACTGTTGGATGATCACTATCAGTTCCAGGCGCTGCCGTTTGGCCTCTCAACAGCACCAAGGATCTTCACCAAGGTGATGGTGGAGATGATGGTTCTCCTCTGCAAACAGGGGGTGAACCTTATTCCATATCTGGATGATCTCCTGATCAAGGCGTCGTCCAGGGAGAGGTTGTTGCGATCCATCGCGCTCACGACACAGCTGCTCAGGCAGCACGGCTGGATCCTGAACCTTCCAAAATCTCATCTGGAGCTGACAAGGAGACCGTCTTTCCTGGGAATGATCCTCGACGCGGAAGTGCAAGAGGGTATTTCTCCCGGTGGAGAAAGCATTGGCGATTCAAACAATGGTCCGGGATGTCTTAAAGCCTACCCGGGTATCGGTTCATCCATGCATCCGCCTTCTGGGCGGATGCAGTATGGCAGGTTTCATGCTCGACCTTTTCAGCTGGACCTCTTGGACCAGTGGTCGGGCTCTCACCTACACATGCACAAGAGGATACTCCTGCCTCTGGAAGGCTGAAGGTTTGGAATTCAGGACTGGATCCTTTTAACCACAGATGCAAGTAAGAGGTTGGGGAGCAGTCGCTCTGGGGGAAACCATTCAGGGAAGGTGGTCGAATCAAGAATCCCTTCTCCCAATAAACATCCTGGAGCTAAGGGCCGTATACAACGCCCTTCTGCAAGCAGCACACCTTCTACAGGATCGGGCTGTTCAGGTGCAGTCGGACAACGTGACCACTGTGGCCTACATAAACTGACAAGGCGGAACAAAGAGCAGGGCTGCAATGTCAGAGGTGTCAAGAATCCTCCTCTGGGTGGAAAGACACGCTGTAGCGGTGTCGGCAATCTTCATTCCGGGAGTAGACTACTGGGAAGCAGACGTCCTCAGCAGACACGATCTCCATCCAGGGGAGTGGGGTCTCCATCCGGAGGTGTTCATGGAGGTAACCGGTTGGTGGGGGGGTTCCTCACGTAGACATGATGGCCTCCCGCCTCAACAAGAAGCTGGAGTGGTACTGTTCCCGGTCAAGAGACACTCAGGCAGTGGTGGTGGATGCACTGGTAACTCCGTGGGTGTTCCTGTCAGTGTATGTTTTCCCTCCACTTCCTCTGATTCCAAAGGTTCTTCAGCTGGTAAGAAGAACAAAGGTTCTGGCAATACTCATTGCTCCAGACTGCCCAAGGAGGGCTTGGTATGCGGATCTACTGGATCTTCTGCTGGAAGATCCAAAGCCCTTACCTCTTCGGGAGGATCTGCTACTGCAGGGGCCGTTTGCCTATCAAGACTTACCATGGCTACGTTTGACGGCACGGCGGTTGAACGCCAGATCTTAGCTCGGAAAGGTATCCCGAGTGAAGTCATTCCTACCCTGATTCAGGCTAGGAAGGGGGTAACATCTAAACATTACCACCGTATTTGGAAGAAATATGTTTCTTGGTGTGAATCAAGAAAATCTCCTGCGGTGGAGTTTCAACTTAGACGTTTTCTCCTTTTCCTGCAAGCGGGAGTGGATGTGGGCCTGAGATTGGGATCCATCAAGGTCCAAATCTCTGCTTTGTCCATATTTTTCAAAAACAATTGGCTGTCCTCCCTGAGGTTCAGACCTTTTTGAAAGGGGTTCTGCACATCCAGCCTCCCTTCGTGGCGCAGACGGCACCCTGGGATCTAGATGTGGTGTTGCAGTTCCCACAAGCAGCTTGGTTTGAGCCTCTACTGGAGGCTGACATCAAGTTTCTCACGTGGAAGGCGGTCACTTTGTTTCCTTGGCTTCTGCCCGACTCGTGTCGGAGTTGGGGTTTTTATCCTGTAAAAGTCCTTATCTGATCTTCCATGAAGACAGGGTGGAACTTAGGACTCGTCCACAGTTCCTGCCTAAGGCTGTATCAGCTTTCCATATCAACCAACCTATTGTGGTGCCAGTGGCTACTGACTCCTCAATTGCTTCAAAGGCTTTGGATCTTGTGAGGGCTTTGAAGATCTATGTAAAGAGGACAGCTCGTCATAGAAAAACTGACTCTCTCTTTGTCCTCTACGATCCCAAGAAAATTGTGTGTTCTGCTTCTAAGCAGTCGCTTTCGCGCTGGATCAGGTTCACTATCCAGCATGCGTATTCAATCGTGTAAGGCCCACTCTACTCATAAAGTGGGTTCTTCCTGGGCGGCTGCCCCGGGGTGTTTCGGCCTTGCATCTTTGCCGAGCTGCTACTTGGTCTGGTTCGAACACGTTTGCTAGGTTTTACCAGTTTGATACTTTGGCCTCTGATGACCTCAAGTTTGGTCAAGCAGTCTTGCAGGAGCCTCTGTGCTCTCCCTCCCGTACTGGGAGCTTTGGTACATCCCCATGGTACTAATATGGACCCCAGCATCCTCTAGGACGTAAGAGAAAATAGGATTTTAATTACCTACCGGTAAATCCTTTTCTCGTAGTCCGTAGAGGATGCTGGCGCCCGCCCAGCGCTTCGTTTTCCTGCATTGGTTTTATAGTTCAGTACTGCCTGGTTCTTAGGTAAGTTCTGCGTTATTTACTGTTTCAGCTGTTGCTGAGTGGTTCCGGCATGTTAGCCGGATTTGTGTGTTGTGTGAGCTGGTATGAATCTCGCCACTATCTGTGTGATTCCTTCTCTCGAAGTATGTTGTCTCCTCGGGCACAGTTTCTAGACTGAATCTGGTAGGAGCGGCATAGAGGGAGGAGCCAGCCCACACTATTAAACGCTTAAAGTGCCAATGGCTCCTGGTGGACCCGTCTATACCCCATGGTACTAATATGGACCCCAGCATCCTCTACGGACTATGAGAAAAGGATTTACCGGTAGGTAATTAAAATCCTATTTTTGTGTATGGTTGCAAATAATAGGCCTCCTGTGACTCAGAATCAGCCCTATATCCTATAGACCTTGCTGTTGTTACTTGTGTGGGATAAGGCTACTGTTCAAAGTGTTGTGAGGTTTTCCAGAGGCTGTATGGAGCCTGGTGTTAAGGACAACGCATTTCACGTTTTCTGCAGAAGCACAAGATCTAAAAGTTGCTGTTTGCATCATCATTTCTTTCTTTGCTTTGTTATACACATCAGTCATTGACTAAGGGCCAGGGGATAGCGTGTTTGCAGATAATGTGCATGATATCTATCTCTGTGTGTGGGTAAGAGGAATATATCATTCACCCTGTGTAAGGATGTCACTACCTGGGATATAAGTGTGGGAGGAGCACGCCACACCTATAGTCTGTTCTGTAAGTATGATGTGAGGATATTTATCATGCATTCTATCTGTGCAGATCATGTGGAATTAGTGAAACGCGCTATGGCCGCAGTGAAGTTGCCATCTTTGTCCGTTCCTCCCTGGGCGCAGCAGATTTCGGATGC
This sequence comes from Pseudophryne corroboree, assembly GCF_028390025.1. Lineage (NCBI taxonomy): Eukaryota > Metazoa > Chordata > Amphibia > Anura > Myobatrachidae > Pseudophryne > Pseudophryne corroboree. The sequence continues at coordinate 867,396,555 of NC_086447.1, forward strand.
GGATTGGGAGCACCTTGTCCATCAGACCATTCAGTCCCGCGCTTCAGGACCCCAACCGTACAAGAAATGAGAACCCGGGAGAATAGCTGAATGTCTGGACTTTATACATGTTTTGTGTATGTACAGTATATGTGTATGTAAATATAATGCAGATCTGGATAAAGATCTAAAACGCTGACTGGCGAGGGTATTTATTAACCCTTTGTGATAGTAGCAGAAGTTGGACCTCCCTCAACTCCAGAAACTGCAGTATTTTGGTAAAAAGTAATGTGACGAGGAAGAATTGTCCCATGGCTGATTTGGTTGTCCAGAAGAGTGATCTAGACAGCGGGCCACCGTTTTGTGCCCATATAGGAGTGTGTGTGGTTGTGTGCGAGTGGGGTGTGTCAAATTTGGGACATAGGTCTAAATGCACGTTTCTGCAGCCACAGCGTTGTACTTGCTCACATGCTAATGTGACACACCGCCAATCTGTGCGTAAGTGCAAGCCTAGCCCCGCCCACTGTTCTAGCGTCCGCAGATGAAACGTTATACTTAGTGTCTGCACTTACTCCAGTTCCAGGCTAGGTGCAAGAGCTAGGAAGGGGCCTTAGACTGCACACCTATAGCTGCCAGTAATGTGAGGTGCTACCTACTGAGACTTGTAGTTCTACGGAAAAAAGGGAATGTGCCAAGTGTGCGCACTGTGCTTTGCGATTCAGATGGCAGGTCTGTGTGCATGTTGTCGGGAAGGGGGCGGGGTATGAAAGCGGATTTGACATTGAACAATTCAGAAAGTGGTGGAGAGGTTTCCCACCTTGTGGAACGCCGCGTCGGTGCCTATTCCCTAGTGAAATCCTGCTCCACAGTCCCCACTAGACCTGGCATAACTCATGTCTGGAATCCTGTATAGGAAGCAAGCGATGATCAGTACAGTATGGAGAGACCGGAGAGTGGCATCAGGCACGCGCCTTATATCGCAGCCATCTAAAGGGAACTTAATATTAAACACTCTTCATGAAACTGTACTGCCTGCACGATATGATTGAGAACGTAATACATGCAACCTAGCAAACCTATTTACGTATGTGTGGTAAGGTCTGCAATGTTTCACAACATACAAAACGAAGAACACACGAAGTCCCAACAAGTTGTTATATAATTCTGCAGCACTGACAGTGGTAGAGGATAATACACTGGGGGTAATTCTGAGTTGATCGCAGCAGCAAATTTGTTAGCAGTTGGGCAAAACCATGTACACTGCAGGGGGGCAGATTTAATATTTGCAGAGAGTTAGATTTGGGTGGGTTATTTTGTTTCTGTGCAGGGTAAATACTGGCTGCTTTATGTTTACACTGCAATTTAGATTTCAGATTGATCTCACCACGCCCAAATCTATCTCTCTCTGCACATGTTATATCTGCCTCCCCTGCAGTGCACATGGTTTTGCCCAACTGCTAAAAAAAATCCTGCTGCGATCAACTTGGAATTACCACCCATGCGCACTGCAGGGGGGCAGATATAACATGTGCAGAGAGAGTTAGATTTGGGTGGGTTATTTTGTTTCTATGCAGGGTAAATACTGGCTGCTTTATTTTTACATTGCAATTTAGATTTCAGTTTGAACACACCCCACCCAAATCTAACTCTCTCTGCACATGTTATATTTGCCCCCACTGCAGGGCACATGGCTTTGCCCATTAACTAACAATTTTGCTGCTGCGATCAGGTCTGATTTAGGCCCATTGTGAGATTAATTGTCGGCGCTGAACAATATGGGTCCACCTACCATGACCAGGTGATCTCATTAGGTGGGATTCGTAACATTCCTAAGGTTTAAGTCCAGAACGCAGGACCTCCCTGGGCCAGCACAACCCATCCATATAACTTGAAGCCATGATATTGGCTCCCTTCAATTTACTTATCCGTTAATACAAATATTTTTTCAATTGCTGTAACGGAAAATTAATGTTTTATTATATTAAATTGTCACGGCTAGTCACCGTTAACTGTTTTGAGAACTTATACACTAAAGGTGCCAACACACAGAACGATGTGTCCTCTAGCATTGCGAGCGACGAAACCCGGTGGCGAAAGGGGGAGCACACACACTTGCAGATGATGGCGGAGAGAGGGGGAGCGTGGCCATGCTGCCCATACACGGACCATTTTTAAACTGTCGTTCCGATTGGTCAGAAATGCCCACATTGTTTAATAAAAATATTACCTTGTGTGGGAATCTTAACAGCTATTTTCCATTCAGAAATCCTAAATATTGATTGAAAGCTATCTGCACTGTGCCCTGTCCTTCCTTCCATACACAAGTGCCGATTCCAAACAGACCACCCCCCGGCAACCCACACCATGGGCTGATTTATATTGTGCTTAATGCAAACCAGATGGAGGTAGAATCTGAATTTGGTACACGTGGTATGGCGAAGGTAGCTGTAGGGCTTGTTACAGAACACACAGCTTTCAGCAGCCCCGTGTATATATATATATATATATATATATATATATATATATATATATATAGTATATTTCTCCTTCATCCACTAGGGGCCACTGGAGCGTAGTTACAATGGGGAAATAGTAGGCAGTAATTGGGAGCTGGCACTTTAAAAAATTCTAACCCTGTGGCTAGCTCCTCCCCTACTATCTCCCCTCCAAGCCAGTCTTAGTTTAGTGCCCAAGGGAGCTGGTTCACTTGGGTTTAGCTGAAGAAATTTTTTTCTTTATCATTTTATTTTTCTTTACACACACGCACAGACTGGCAGCTCTGCCACTGCCAGTCTGCACCGTGGGAGCTGCCGGCGGGGTCCCATCGCAGCTGCGTGCGGCTCGGGATGGGCCCCGGCTGAGGGAGACACTGAGCTCTCCTGAGTTGGCGGACACCGGTGCGTGTCGGGACCACTCCATCCAGCAGAAGATTCCGGCAGCACGGCAGCGGTGAGTATCTGACGGCCGGACACCGCTGCGTGCGGCGTGTGTCGGGGCCACCCTCCACCACTGAAAGGTGAGTGTGTGTATTTCCCCCACTTCCCTCCAGAGTGTTGGGATGAAGGGGTGACAGGGGGGTTCTGAAGAATTAATTTTATTATTGGTGACTACAGGGGGACAGTGACAGAACACCCCTACAGCACCCTAACAACCCCCCCCCCCCCCCCCTCACCTCGGATTATTATTATTAATCATTTTTCTGACGTCCTAGTGGATGCTGGGAACTCCGAAAGGACCATGGGGAATAGCGGGCTCCGAAGGAGGCTGGGCACTCTAGAAAGATTTATGACTACCTGGTGTGCACTGGCTCCTCCCACTATGACCCTCCTCCAAGCCTCAGTTAGATTTTGTGCCCGGCCGAGGTTGGATGCACACTAGGGGCTCTCCTGAGCTCTTAGAAAGAAAGATAGACTTAGGTTTTTTATTTTCAGTGAGACCTGCTGGCAACAGGCTCACTGCAGCGAGGGACTAAGGGGAGAAGAAGCGAACTCGCCTGCTTGTAGCCGGATTGGGCTTCTTAGGCTACTGGACACCATTAGCTCCAGAGGGATCGACCGCAGGCCCAGCCTTGATGTTCGGTCCCGGAGCCGCGCCGCCGTCCCCCTTACAGAGCCAGAAGCAGGAAGAGGTGGCACTCTGTCTTCACCAAGGTAGCGCACAGCACTGCAGCTGTGCGCCATTGCTCCTCTCACACACTTCACACTCCGGTCACTGAGGGTGCAGGGCGCTGGGGGGGGGCGCCCTGAGGCAGCAATAAAAACACCTTGGCTGGCAAAAATACCACAATATATAGCCCCAGAGGCTATATATGTGGTAAATACCCCTGCCAGATTCCATAAAAAAGCGGGAGAATAGTCCACGGAAAAGGGGCGGAGCTATCTCCTTTCAGCACAATGGCGCCATTTTTCCCTCACAGCTCCGCTGGAAGGAAGCTCCCTGACTCCCCTGCAGTCTGCAACCACAGTAAGGGTAAAAAAGAGAGGGGGGGCACTAAATTTAGGCACAATATATATATTATACATAAAAGCAGCTATAGGGGACATAACTCAGTTAGTCCCTGCATTATATAGCGCTCTGGTGTGTGCTGGCATACTCTCACTCTGTCCCCCCAAAGGGCTTTTGTGAGTCCTGTCCTCGTTTAGAGCATTCCCTGTGTGTCTGCGGTGTGTCGGTACGGCTGTGTCGACATGTTTGATGAGGATAATGATGTGGAGGTGGAGCAGATGCCTTTGCAAGGGATGTCACCCCCTGCGGGGCAGACACCCGAGTGGATGAGCTTATGGAAAGAAATGAGTGCACGTATAGACTCCTTACATAAAAAATTTGACGACATGCCTAATGTGGGACAGCCGAGTTCTCAGCTCGTGCCTGTTCAGGTGTCTCAAAGGTCTTCAGGGGCTGTAAAACGCCCGTTACCTCAGACAGATGTCGACACTGATACTGACACCAGTGTCGACGACGATGAGTCTAATCTGATGCCCACTAAAGCCATTCACTGTATGATTGAGGCAATGAAAGAGGTGTTAAACATTTCTGATTTACATCCAGGTACCACTAAAAAGGGTATTATGTTTGGGGAGAAAAAAGTACCCGTAGTTTTTCCCCCATCAGAGGAATTAAATGAAGTGTGTGAAGAAGCGTGGCTTTCCCCTGATAAAAAATTGGTAATTCCTAAAAAGATACTAATGGCGTTCCCTTTCCCGCCAGAGGATAGGTCACGTTGGGAAACACCCACTAGGGTGGATAAAGCGCTCACACGTTTGTCTAAAAAGGTGGCACTACCGTCTCAGGATACGGCCGCCCTTAAGGAACCTGCTGATAGAAGGCAGGAGGCAATCCTGAAGTCTGTATACACACACTCAGGCATTATACTTAGACCAGCTATTGCGTCAGCATGGATGTGCAGTGCTGCCGCTGCGTGGTCAGATAAACTGTCAGAAAATATTGACACACTAGACAGAGACACGATTCTGCTAACCATAGACCATATCAAAGACTCAGTCTTATATATGAGAGATGCACAGAGGGAGATCTGCCGGCTGGCATCTAAAGTAAGTGCATTGTCCATTTCGGCTAGGAGATGTTTATGGACTCGCCAGTGGACTGGAGATGCAGATTCCAAAAGGCACATGGAAGTTTTGCCTTATAAAGGGGAGGAATTATTTGGGGATGGTCTCTCGGACCTAGTTTCTACAGCAACGTCTGGGAAGTCAGCATTTTTACCCCATGTCCCCTCACAGCCTAAGAAGGCGCCATTTTATCAGGTTCAGTCCTTTCGGACCCAGAAAAACAAGCGTGGAAAAGGAGGGTCTTTTCTGTCTAAAGGCAGAGGTAGGGGAAAAAGGCTGCAACAAACAGCAGGTTCCCAGGAGCAAAAGTCCTCCCCCGCTGCTTCTTCCAAGTCCGCCGCATGACGGTGGGGCTCCACGGGCGGAGCCAGGTACGGTGGGGGCCCGCCTCAAGAATTTCAGCGATCAGTGGGCTCGCTCACAGGTGGATCCCTGGATCCTTCAAATTGTATCTCAGGGGTACAAACTGGAATTCGAGGCGGCTCCACCCCACCGGTTCCTAAAATCTGCCTTGCCGATTGCTCTCTGACAGGGAGGCGGTGCTAGCGGCAATTCACAAGCTGTATTCCCAGCAGGTGATAATCAAGGTACCCCTACTTCAACAAGGCCGGGGTTACTATTCCACACTATTTGTGGTGCCGAAACCGGACGGTTCGGTAAGACCCATTTTAAATTTAAAATCCTTGAACACATACATAAAAAAATTCAAGTTCAAGATGGAATCGCTCAGGGCGGTTATTGCAAGCCTGGACGAGGGGGATTACATGGTATCCCTGGACATCAAGGATGCTTACCTGCATGTCCCCATTTATCATCCTCACCAGGAGTACCTCAGATTTGTGGTACAGGATTGCCATTACCAATTCCAGACGCTGCCGTTTGGACTGTCCACGGCACCGAGGGTATTTACCAAGGTTATGGCGGAAATGATGATACTCCTTCGGAAAAAGGGAGTTTTAATTATCCCGTACTTGGACGATCTCCTAATAAAGGCATGGTCCAAGGAACAGTTGTTGATGGGAGTAGCACTATCTCAGGAAGTGCTGCACCAGCACGGCTGGATTCTGAATATCCCAAAGTCACAGCTGTTTCCGACGACACGTCTAATGTTCCTGGGGATGATTCTGGACACAGTCCAGAAAAAAGTGTTTCTCCCGGAGGAGAAAGCCAGGGAGTTGTCTTCGCTAGTCAGAGACCTTCTGAGACCAAAACAGGTATCGGTGCATCACTGCACGCGGGTCCTGGGAAAAATGGTGGCTTCTTACGAAGCAATTCCATTCGGCAGGTTCCATGCCAGAATTTTTCAGTGGGACCTGTTGGACAAGTGGTCCGGATCGCATCTTCAGATGCATCGCTTGATAACCCTGTCTCCAAGAACCAGGGTGTCTCTTCTGTGGTGGCTGCAGAGTGCTCATCTTCTGGAGGGCCGCAGATTCGGCATACAGGACTGTGTCCTGGTGACCACGGATGCCAGCCTTCGAGGCTGGGGGGCAGTCACACGGGGAAGAAACTTCCAAGGACTATGGTCAAGTCAGGAGACTTCCCTTCACATAAATATTCTGGAACTAAGGGCCATTTACAACGCCCTAAGTCAAGCAAAATCCCTGCTCCTACACCAGCCGGTGCTGATCCAGTCAGACAACATCACGGCAGTTGCCCATGTGAATCGACAGGGCGGCACAAGAAGCAGGATGGCAATGGCAGAAGCCACAAGAATTCTCCGATGGGCGGAAAATCATCTACTAGCACTGTCAGCAGTGTTCATTCCGGGAGTGGACAACTGGGAAGCAGACTTTCTCAGCAGGCACGACCTCCACCCGGGAGAGTGGGGACTTCATCCAGAAGTCTTTCAAATGATTGTAAATCAGTGGGATTGTCCACAGGTGGACATGATGGCGTCCCGCCTAAACAAAAAACTAGAGAGGTATTGCGCCAGGTCAAGAGACCCTCAGGCAATAGCTGTGGATGCTCTAGTGACACCGTGGGTGTATCAGTCAGTTTATGTGTTCCCTCCTCTGCCTCTCATACCAAAGGTATTGAGAATAATAAGAAGGCGAGGAGTAAACACAATTCTCGTGGTTCCGGATTGGCCAAGACGAGCGTGGTACCCGGAACTTCAAGAGATGATCTCAGAGGACCCGTGGCCTCTGCCGCTCAGACAAGACCTGCTACAGCAAGGGCCCTGTCTGTTCCAAGACTTACCGCGGCTGCGTTTGACGGCATGGCGGTTGAACGCCGGATCCTAAAGGAAAAGGGCATTCCGGAAGAAGTCATTCCTACGCTTATTAAAGCCAGGAAAGAGGTTACAGCAAATCATTATCACCGCATATGGCGGAAATATGTTGCATGGTGTGAGGCCGAAAGGGCCCCAACAGAGGAATTTCAACTAGGTCGATTTCTGCATTTCCTGCAAGCAGGAGTGAATATGGGCCTAAAATTAGGTTCCATTAAGGTACAGATCTCGGCTCTGTCGATTTTCTTTCAAAAAGAACTAGCTTCAGTACCTGAAGTTCAGACATTTGTAAAAGGAGTGCTGCATATTCAGCCCCCATTTGTGCCTCCTGTGGCACCTTGGGATCTCAACGTGGTGTTGAGTTTCTTAAAATCACATTGGTTTGAGCCACTAAAGATAGTGGATCTGAAATATCTCACGTGGAAAGTGGTCATGTTATTGGCCTTGGCTTCGGCCAGGCGAGTATCAGAATTGGCGGCTTTATCATGTAAAAGCCCTTATCTAATTTTCCATACGGATAGGGCAGAATTGAGGACTCGTCCCCAGTTTCTCCCTAAGGTGGTGTCAGCGTTTCACCTGAACCAGCCTATTGTGGTGCCTGCGGCTACTAGCGATTTGGAGGACTCCAAGTTGCTAGACGTTGTCAGGGCCCTGAAAATATATGTTTCCAGGACAGCTGGAGTCAGAAAATCTGACTCGCTGTTTATTTTATATGCACCCAACAAGCTGGGTGCTCCTGCTTCTAAGCAGACTATTGCTCGTTGGATTTGTAGTACAATTCAGCTTGCACATTCTGTGGCAGGCCTGCAACAGCCAAAATCTGTCAATGCCCATTCCACAAGGAAGGTGGGCTCATCTTGGGCGGCTGCCCGAGGGGTCTCGGCTTTACAACTTTGCCGAGCAGCTACTTGGTCAGGGGCAAACACGTTTGCAAAATTCTACAAATTTGATACCCTGGCTAAGGAGGACCTGGAGTTCTCTCATTCGGTGCTGCAGAGTCATCCGCACTCTCCCGCCCGTTTGGGAGCTTTGGTATAATCCCCATGGTCCTTTCGGAGTTCCCAGCATCCACTAGGACGTCAGAGAAAATAAGAATTTACTTACCGGTAATTCTATTTCTCGTAGTCCGTAGTGGATGCTGGGCGCCCATCCCAAGTGCGGATTGTCTGCAATACTTGTACATAGTTATTGTTAACTAAATCGGGTTATTGTTGAGCCATCTGTTGAGAGGCTCAGTTGTTTCATACTGTTAACTGGGTATAATATCACAAGTTGTACGGTGTGATTGGTGTGACTGGTATGAGTCTTACCCGGGATTCAAAATCCTTCCTTATTGTGTACGCTCGTCCGGGCACAGTGTCCTAACTGAGGCTTGGAGGAGGGTCATAGTGGGAGGAGCCAGTGCACACCAGGTAGTCATAAATCTTTCTAGAGTGCCCAGCCTCCTTCGGAGCCCGCTATTCCCCATGGTCCTTTCGGAGTTCCCAGCATCCACTACGGACTACGAGAAATAGAATTACCGGTGAGTAAATTCTTACTTTTTTTTTTTTTTAAATAAATAAAAAATAACAGCGCTGTGCCGCTCGCCCGCCCGCCAGCCGCCTGCTCTCCTCACTGCTCGGATCCCCGCCAGCGCGGCTCACAGAGCTGCTACAGGGATCCGACATAAGGACACACTGCAGTTTTAAATTTGGCGCCGTCAAGGAGGGGGCGGGGCTTAATCCCGCTCTGCACGCCCGGAAGTACAGCGCGCTGGGGACCCGTTCTTTTCCTGTCAGCAGCAGCGCGGGACGGAGGCCACGCAACCACACGAGCAGTTACAGTGGGGAAGGGGGGCACACGGGGGCACTGCAGGTACACTATTTGTTTATTGCAGCCTGTCACTGCACACAGTATCGTGCAGGACAGATCGGGCTGCTGTGGCTGCATTCTTTTCCCTGCTTCACTCCCCTCCCTCCCATTCTGCCTATAGCTGTTTTCCTGTGGGGGAAGGGTATCAAGTTTAGGTGCTGCCATGACCACCAAAGGCTCCAAGGCAACACAAAAGCAGGGTCAGGTTTTAGGTGAGGAGTCACAGCCATCAGCTCAGCCCTCCTCAGAACCCCAGAGCGCCCCGACATGGTCGACACAGCTCACAGAGGTGATGTCCCTGCTGACTGGGGAACTTAAAGCCTCTCGGGAAGATAGAGAGGCGGCCCGGTTCCGACAGCTTGTCCCGGTACCGGCGCCAGAACCTGCATGGGCAGTCTCATTGGCAAAGTCAGTGGAAGGGCTTTCCAGGGCTGTAATACCTTCCCAAGCCCCGTCCTTTAGCCCCCCCCAACAGGCTGCAAAAAAGAGATTGCTAGCCTCTGTGTTACAGGACTTTGATGATGATATGCCTCAATTAGATGAGGCGGGGTTAGATGTACAGGATATACAGGATGTGGATATCCAGGATACTGACGATCAGGTATATGAGGACTCGGAACCAGTAGCTCAGGGTATAGAGGCTCTTATTACTGCTATTCGCTCAGTCTTACAGGTGGAGGAGACGGAAGACACATTACGCCCTTCAAGGTTTGGCACCGACCAATACCTGCCGGTGACTTTTCCAGTTTCGGAGGAGCTGGATGCGCTTATAACAACAGCCTGGAAGCATCCAGACGCAAAATTTCTGGTATCAAGAAAAATGTTGTCTTACTATCCTTTTCCCGCAGGTAGCAGAACGCGATATGAGACCTCTCCGATCGTGGATCCTTCGGTGTCTCATCTGTCCAAAAAGACGGTCCTGCCTGTTCCGGGGGCAACTTCACTTAAGGAGGCATCAGATAGGAAGTTGGAGTCTACCTTAAAGAATATTTACTCTGCGGCAGGGGTTTTGCAGCGCCCGGCGCAGGTAGGTTGTTGGGTCAACAAGGCGATCGAAGCTTGGGCGGAACAATTGTCCTCTGAAATTCGTGACGAATTACCGGCGGATCAATTGATAGACTTGGCAGAACACATCCGTGAATCAGCCCTTTATCTTTGCGAAGCGTCCAAGGACATAGGTGTTCTCGGAGCTAGAATTTCCGCTTTAACAATTGCGGCCCGCAGAGCGCTATGGCTCCGGCATTGGCATGCAGATACGGAATCCAAAAGGGCGGCAGAGGCGTTACCCTTTACGGGGGAGTTTCTGTTTGGTAAGGATCTGGATGCCTGGATCTCTACGGCCACGGGGGGTAGGTCGGCTTATCTTCCTTCTGCTGCTCCAGCCGCTCGCAGACCATATAGGGGTCCCTCTTTTCGATCCTTTCGTGCCCCTTCCAGGTTTCGAGGACAGGCCAGGGGTGGAGCTTCTACCTTCCGTGGCCATAGAGGTAGAGGCGGCGGCAGGGGTAGAGGTGCCGCAGCCTCAGCCCAGTCAGACGTTAAGTCTTCTGGCACTGACACCGCATGACGGGCCTCCCTCCCACCTGGGAGATCACAGGGTGGGAGCTCGTTTGTGGGATTTCAAGGAGGTCTGGATACAGTCCTGCCCAGATGCTTGGGTCCGGGATCTCATCACTTGCGGTTACAAGCTCGTTTTCAGGAACAACCACCCCAGCGGTTCTTTACCACGGGTTTGCCAGTTTCCGACAACCGGGGAGTTGCCTTACAAACCGCGGTCCAGAAGCTTCTGTCTGCAAGGGTTGTGATCCCTGTTCACTCGCATCATCGAAAACAGGGCTATTACTCAAGCCTGTTTCTAGTACCGAAGCCGGACGGCTCAGTCAGACCAATCCTGAACTTGAAAGATCTCAATCCGTATTTGAAGGTGTTCAAGTTCAAGATGGAGTCCCTCCAGTCTGTTATTGCGGGGTTGGAAAAAGACGAGTTTCTGGCATCCTTAGACATCAAGGACGCATACTTACATATTCCCATTTGGCCTCCTCACCAGGCTTTTCTCCGGTTCGCAATACAGGACGCTCATTTACAGTTCCAGGCCCTTCCTTTCGGTCTCTCTTCTGCTCCCAGAGTGTTCACAAAGATCATGGCGGTCATGATGGCCCTGCTTCGGAAGCAGGGTGTGACAATTGTTCCCTATCTGGACGATCTGCTAATAAAAGCAAGCTCAGCAGAACGGTTACTTCAGAATATCCGGATGACACAGGACCTTCTGATCCGACACGGGTGGGTCCTGAATTTTCCGAAGTCTCACTTATGCCCCTCACAACGGCTGTTGTTTCTGGGAATGATTCTCGACACAGTCCATCAGAGGGTTTTCCTTCCGCGGGACAAGATACTTTCTCTACAGACACTGGTAAGATTGGTCCTTCAACACCGTCAGGTGTCAGTATATCTGTGCATTCGCCTGCTGGGAAAAATGGTAGCAGCGTTCGAGGCTCTTCCGTACGGTCTCTTCCACTCTCGACCGTTTCAGCTGTGTCTTCTAAATCAGTGGTCAGGATCTCATCTGTTCCTTCATCAGCGGGTGACGCTATCTCCAAAGGCACGGTCATCGCTGCTCTGGTGGCTCCAGTCGACCCATCTGTTGGAAGGAAGACGGTTCGGCATATGGGATTGGACTCTCCTCACCACGGACGCCAGTCTGCGAGGCTGGGGGGCAGTGACCCTGGGACATCAGTTTCAGGGGCGCTGGTCAATCCACGAATCCGCTCTCCCCATAAACATCCTCGAACTAAGGGCGGTGTACAACGCCCTGCTGCAGGCACATCACCTCCTGCGAGGTCGAGCGGTCAGAGTTCAGTCCGACAACGCCACAACGGTAGCATACATCAACCGTCAGGGCGGCACGCGCAGCGATGAGGGAAGTCACCAACATCCTTCTCTGGGCGGAGAAGTATGCTCTGTCCTTCTCGGCAATATTCATTCCGGGAGTGGACAATTGGGAAGCCAACTATCTAAGCCGGCAGGACATGCACCCGGGAGAATGGTCACTACATCCCCAGGTGTTTTGGCAACTGGACGCCGGTGGGGAAAACCACAGATCGACCTCATGGTGTCCCGCCTGAACCATCAGTTGCCTCTTTACTACTCTCGGACGAGGGACGCGGCGGGCATGGATGGTCCCGCGGCTCCTTGGAATTTCCAGTTCGTTTACCTCTTTCTCCTACGTCCTAGAGGATGCTGGGGACTCCAAAAGGACCATGGGGTATAGACGGATCCGCAGGAGCTTGGGCACACTACAAAGACTTAAACTGGGTGTGAACTGGCTCCTCCCTCTATGCCCCTCCTCCAGACTTCAGTTAGACTTTGTGCCCAGAAGTGAATGGACACACACTAGGGGAGCTCTACTGAGTTTCTCTGAAAGACTTTATGTTAGGTTTTTTATTTTCAGGGAGACCTGCTGGCTACAGGCTCCCTGCATCGTGGGAGTGAGGGGGGAGAAGCAGGACCTACTTCTGTGAATTTCAAGGCTCTGCTTCTCGTCTACTGCACACCATTAGCTGCAGAGGGTTCGATCACTTGGTGCGCCTAGCTGCTTGTTCCCGGAGCCACGCCGTCACCCCCTCACAGAAGCCAGAAGAAAGAAGCCGGGTGAGTATGAGAAGATCAGAAGACTTCAGTGACGGCAGAAAACTTCAGTAACGGAGGTACAAAAGCTCCATGCTCCCACACACCTACAGCACTCCAGGGTGCAGGGCGCTGGGGGGGGAGCGCCCTGGGCAGCAGGTTACTGTTTTCTGAGAAGGGCTGGCAGTGAAAGTTTTTCGGTGCCTTAGCACCGTGTCTCATACCCCGCCAGCAACAGCGCCTACGCGCCATTGATCTCCCGCCGCCGGCTTCCACGGGTACAGGGCGCCGGGGAGGGAGTGCCCTGGGCAGCAAGGTACATACTGGGGATCTATTGTGGTGAGGGACTGCAGCTCCGTGGTCCGGACCCCGCGGGTGGCTTATAACGTGCTACGCGCCACTTCTTCCAGCGCCGCCGGCTTCCATGAGCAGGGCGCTGGGGGGGTGGGGGGAGCGCCCTGAGCGGCAGCTACTGAGCGGGGAGAAGACAGTTCCCCGGACGCCGCGGCCGTTACCCCCGCCATTACAGTCGAGGCAAAGCCGACATACTGAAAGCCTTGCTTGGGTGCGGGGCGCACGGGGCGCCCTGAACAGCATTAGTTTTAGAATATAGTGTATTTACACTATATATGTGGGCCAGACCTGTATATATGGGATATAAGGAGTTATAGCGCGCCGAGGGGGGCGGGGCTTAGCTCTCCCACTAACAGGGTCAGCGCCATTTTTTCCTTCCCTGTCCCTGCCAGAATGTATGTTTGCACAAAGGGGTGGGGGCACTGTTTTTTAGTGTTATATACTCATATATAACCCTAGTGGAATTGGAATGGGCCATGCACTCATTCTTGTGTGTAGTTTTTGTGTGCTCCCTGTCAAAAATACCCAGTTTAGTACACTTGTGTCGACAGGCGTGAGTGTTCGGTTATAAACATATATAGCTTCACTGTCGGCATCGCCGACGCCCGTGGGTACTTGCTACAAATAAGTATATGTTTCTGGGGGACACAATGGTATGTGGGTGACCCTGTCGGCACCAACGGTTGTCACCGGGGGGTAACTGGACATGCTGTATATGACTTCTATAGAGTTGAGCGTGACTTCCCTCAGACCCCTTGGGGTCGCAAGACGGTAATTTTCCCTGGTTACTAATCCCTGCTGTCGACGAATACTGGGGTTTTCTGTCGACTACTAGGTTTCCTTGTAGATCCACAACCGAGGCTTGTCAGTACATGGCCATACACGTTCGGACCACATTAATGTCACTGGGACCAGAAGGCTCGGGACGATCTGATTACATAGGTGTATGGTATATGTATATGTGTATATATGTATATATGTGTATGTGTGTGTATATATATATATATATATATATATATATATATATATATAGGATATGTGGCTATATGTGTATTGTAATAGTCATATGATGTTTCTGATGAATACTGGTGTAATATTATTAGTACTATTTCTTGCTGTCGACATTAGTTAAGGTTCTGTCGACCATAACGTTCCTGGTAGATCCTCATCGGGGGCATATCAGCACATGGTCATACACATTCACAACACATTACTGTCTCTAGGAACCTGACGGTTCTGGACAATCCACTTGCGTATAGGTTATATCTATATGTGTGTATATGTAGATATAGGTTTATATATGCAGGACTAGGATATGTGTGTTTTATTGTGTATTACATGATGTATATCCATGATTGCTAAAATAATGGTATTCTTATTCATGTGCTGGTCGCTCTGTTGATTAAGCTCTAGATTGGCCGTGACGAGTTGGTTTTCGATCCTATCAAGGAGTCCGAATATTATTCTCTTCCTGACGCGGAGAGAATATTATGACAGTCAACTCCTGGTCGACGCAGAGCCTGGCCGCAAGGGATCATATACAGGAAGCTAAGTGATATTTTATTTCTATACTTTGACCTTGTTTGCACTGCATGCACTTGAGGGTGTGTTGTATTCGGGTAGCATCCGATAGAATTACCCTACCCTGAGTGGGTAAGCTTGCCTGTGTTGACTCTACCTTATAACAGTGCAGCAGCCTACCGCGTGACAGCAGGAGGTGTGACCGGGAAAAGGCTGAGGATGTCTCCAAGAGATACTGGAGAGAGGCCTCTGTTCACTCAATCTCGGCGGTTACCTCTGGTAAGTTTAACTTCGTAAGTTAGCCTCCTTCACAGCGGTTGGAGACGCATTCTTTTGTGGGATACAGTCGTTTTAACCGGTTTGATACCGTCTTTTCTTTTCTTTTCCTTTTCTGTGCAGACAGTGGAAGTTGAGAAGGTAAGAGTTCTGCAGCCTTGTTAGGTTCGCAGAAGTGGAGGTTGTTTTCGGTTTCCTCCACATCCAACACTTGTCGCTGAGTCTATCGGGCTGGTCCCCACTCTGGTGGGCACTCATCTAATAATTCTCAGTTGGCCCGGGAATAGACTAGGACCCGTGGGTTATTTATAGACTCCGGAGGCGAACATTCTGAGTTACGGTTGTTTCCCCTTATTGTTTAATAGATCTTGCCGTTCCACTATGGAGTACGCGACGCCATGCAGAGGTGCGTCAGGATCTGGTCATTGTCCGGTTGCCCCTGTATAAGGGTGCAAATCGTTGTTTCTCTCCGACTGTTCTTCGACACAGGGATTGGCTGTTGTTTCCAACGATACAGATGTCGGAGTTGGGTTTTAGAGCTGATAATGACCGGTTAAGGTTTGGTGCTTTTCCTGTGAAAAAAGGTCTGAAGATCCAGAGTTGGATTAGCTTTGCTGTGACACTTCATCAATGTGTTCCGTTATTAAAACGGTTGGGTGCGGCCTGAGGAGCCTCGTTTTTGTTGGTAGGCGGGTCTAATGCCAGGGTGGCTTTCAAGAGACCAGTTGGGAATGTGGTCCGGGTCTCAACTGCATATGCACCTGAATATAATTCTAACGGCCAGGACATCACTTCTGTGGTGTCTGCTTGGTTCTCTCCTTCTAGAGGGATGAAGGTTCGGTTTCCGAGGGTAGATCCTGGTGTCCGTGCATACAGATTTCCACGGCAGGGGAGCAGTACTTGCAAGGGACGTATTTCCAGGGGATAAGGTCAATTTGGAAAGCTTGTCTGCTATATGCTTTCTTGAATTAAGAGTTAGTTTCGATGAACGTATTCGTCATATTCTACCCGTGTAGTTCTGCCTGACAACTTGTCAGCGGTGGCGTACGTAGGCCGCTATGGCGGAACAAGGAGCAAAGCGGCAATGGCAGAAGATACACAGTTTCGCCGTTGGGTAGAAAGTCGTGTAAACACTATATTAGCAGTCTTTGTTCCGAAGGTGAACGACGGAGAAATAGATTTCCTCTGCGGGCGCGATCTCCATCCAGGAGAAATTCAATCGTCTTCGAGAAATTTTCACAGACGTGACAGGTCTCTGAGGAATGTCACAATTGGATATATTGGCGTCTCACCGCAACGAGAGGCCGCTGGGATGTTGTTCCAGGTCAAGGGACACTTGTGCTATAGCAGTGGACTTCCTTGTGACACCGTGGGTGTTTTTTAGTCGGTCTATGTGGCCTCTCCGTTTTCACTTTTTTCTGAAGGTGATAATTGTGGGATGAACTAAGGTTCAGGCGATCTTCTTGGGTCTGGTTTAGTCAAAGAGGTTTTGTTATCCACTTTTTCCTGAGGTACTCATAGAAGATTACTGCCCTCTTCCTCTACGTGAGGATCTGTTACAACAGGATCAGGGTGTGTTTTAAGGCTTTCCGCGGCTGAGTCTGACGGCATGGTGGTTGAATGCCATATCTTAAGCCGAAAGGGTGTTCCCAGGGAAGTCATTTCCTCAAGTCTTCAGGCTAGGAAAGAAGTAACGGCTAAGCTTTACCACCAGTGGTTGACGTAACTATGTGTCTCGGTGTGTATCCGGGAAAGCTCCTATGGAAGACTTTCAGCTAGGTGGTTCTTATCCGTATTTTACAAGCCGGTGTAGATGCAAGCCTAAAGTTGGGTTCCTTTTCAGTGCAGTGTGGCCTAATAATTGCTTACAAAATGTATCTCTTAGAGAGTGGTCATGCTATTGCCTTTGACATCCGCATGGCGGGTGTCGGAGAGGGTGGTTTTTTGTATACCAAGAGCCTTGTTTTATCCTTCATGTGAATGAAAAGGAATTGAGAACTCGGTGAATAGTTCAGCCATGAGTGGTTTTTGGGTTTCGCAGAAATCGGCCTATTTTAATACTGGTGATTACTTAGGCATTGGCTGATTCAAATTCTCTCAAGGTAGCCAGGGATTTGAATATTTAGGTCGCCAATTTGGCTCAGTTTGGAGAAACAGTGAATCTGTTTGGTATGTCCCAGCATGCTTTGGGTGACTGTGTTATACAGTCTATTACACGCTGGATATGTGAAGTTATTTGGCATGTTCGTTCTACGGCTGGATTGCCGTCACCGAAGTCGGTGGTGGCCCCTTCTGCTGGGAAGATGGGCTCTTCTTGGGAGGATGCCCGAGAAGTCTTGGCGCTTCAACGTTGCCGAGTGGATACTAGGTCGGGTTCAAACGCTTTTGTTATGCTCTACGAGTTTGATACCCTGGCTGAGGGGGACCCTTTGTTGGCTCAATCGGTGTTGCAGAGTCGTCCGCACTCTCCCGCCCGTTCTGGAGCTTTGGTATTGACCCCATGGTCCTTTTGGAGTCCCCAGCATCCTCTAGGACGTAGGAGAAAATAGGATTTTGGTACCTACCGGTAAATCCTTTTCTCTTAGTCCGTAGAGGATGCTGGGCGCCCATCCCAGTGCGTACTGTCTGCAGTTCTAGATGTTGGTTACACCCTGGTGGTGTTTCTTCTCGGTCAAGCTGTTGCTCTTGTTGTTCATGCCATGGCATGCAGTGTCTTATTACTGGTTGTGTTGACACACAGGCTGTGTGTCATATTATCTCGGCATGTGGCCGTGTATTCTTCATGCCGTGGTCTGGTTTTCTATTGAATGCCACGTTCTGCGGTATGTTCGTGGTGTGAGCTGGTTTGACACTCAGTGTTTATAAATTCTTTCCTCGAAATGTCCATCTCTCCTGGGCACAGTTTTCTAACTGAAGTCTGGAGGAGGGGCATAGAGGGAGGAGCCAGTTCACACCCAGTTTAAGTCTTTGTAGTGTGCCCAAGCTCCTGCGGATCCGTCTATACCCCATGGTCCTTTTGGAGTCCCCAGCATCCTCTACGGACTAAGAGAAAAGGATTTACCGGTAGGTACCAAAATCCTATTTTCCTCCTTTCCCGCTGTTGCCGAAGGTTCTGCAACGCATCAAGAGAGAAGACGCTCTGGTTCTCCTAGTGGCTCTGGATTGGCCACGCAGGGTTTGGTACTCCACTCTACATCTGTTGTCGGTGGCCGAGCCTTGGACCCTACCACTACGAGACGACCTTCTACAACAGGGTCCTTTTTAGTTATCCAGACTTACGCAGGCTACGTTTGACGGCGTGGCTGTTGAGAAAGCCATCTTGACAAGGAAGGGGATTCCTCGTACAGTTATACCTACTATGCTTCGGGCTAGAAAGTCGGTTACATCTTCTCACTACTACCGCATTTGGAAGGCTTATGTAGCATGGTGTGAACGTCGAGAATTTTCTCCTTCCGTGTATAGCTTAGCCCGTCTTCTCCGTTTTTTGCAGGCGGGTTTTTCAGCAGGCCTAAGACTGGGCTCACTAAAAGTGCAGGTCTCTGCTCTTTCGGTTTACTTCCAGAAAAGGTTAGCCTTACTGCCTGAGGTTCAGACCTTCTTTCAAGGGGTTCTTCGAATACAGCCTCCCTTCCGTCCTCCGACAGCGCCATGGGACCTCAGTCTTGTCCTGTCCTTTCTGCAGTCTTCGTTGTTTGAGCCCCTGGAATCAGTAGAGAGAAAATATCTCACCTGGAAGGTGGTTCTTCTCCTGGCGCTGGCTTCAGCTAGACGGGTGTCGGAACTGGGGGCTCTCTCTTGCAGGTCTCCTTACCTGGTGTTTCATGCGGATAGGGCCGAGCTTCGTACTCGTATGTCCTTTCTACCTAAAGTGGTGTCTGATTTTCAGATCAATCAGCCGCTTGTCGTCCCGGCCCTCTCGGGGGACTCTCCGGATGCGAGATCATTGGACGTTGTAAGAGCGCTCAAGATCTATGTGGATAGGACTTCGGCTATTCGGAAGTCTGATTCCTTATTTGTGCTGTACGACGCTGCCCGCCGTGGTTGGCCGGCCTCTAAGCAGACCTTGTCTCGATGGATTCGACTGACCATCAGACAAGCTTATTTGGCGACTTCTCGGGAACCTCCATCTTCCATTTCAGCACACTCCACACGCTCTGTGGGACCTTCTTGGGCGGCTGCCCGGGGGGTCTCTATGACTACTTTATGTCGGGCTGCAACTTGGTCCGGCCGTCATACGTTTGTCAAATTCTACAAGTTTGACACTTTTGCGGCCTCTGCATCTCACTTTGGCCGAGCGGTTTTACAGGACTCTCAGCGCTCTCCCACCCATTCTGGGAGCTCTGGGACGTCCCCATTGTAACTACGCTCCAGTGGCCCCTAGTGGATGAAGGAGAAATCAGGATTTTGGTACTTACCGATAAATCCCTTTCTCCGATTCCACAGGGGCCACTGGACTCCCGCCCAGCGCTGTTCCTCCTTGTTGTTTTTTGCTTAACGGTTTGCGGTTCAATTAATGACCGCTTGTTGAGTTCAGGTTAACCTGTTTATTATTAGGTTCGATTCCAGGGTTAGTTTGGGTTATCCTGGTTGAGTAGACGTCAATAACCTCCTCTACCTTATGGTTTTCTTTATTACAGCTCTCCTTGGGCAGTTTTACGTAGACTGGCTTGGAGGGGAGATAGTAGGGGAGGAGCTAGCCACAGGGTTAGAATTTTTTAAAGTGCCAGCTCCCAATTACTGCCTACTATTTCCCCATTGTAACTACGCTCCAGTGGCCCCTGTGGAATCGGAGAAAGGGATTTATCGGTAAGTACCAAAATCCTGATATATGTAACAGATTACAATATTTGTCACACAGAATATCTGCATTTCTATAGAAAGTCCCCACAAATGGCAGCAAAATCTGGTCATGGGGGTTGGTAGTTATATCCCAAACTCCTAGAAAGAACTTCCCATCTACCGCGTTGTTGGATGGAGGTACAGGCCGGAGCAGATGTGCTATTCCTGGCAGGGACAAATACTAATCTATACAGCCAGGAAAGGGCAGTACTGTACATTACAATAAATACAACGGATTTTCACACACGTTGGTAGCAATAAAAACTGAACATTGGCATTGTCTGCCATTCACAATCCAGCCCTATATATCAATGAGAAGGCTGGTCATGATGTCCTCAGTCTTTTAAAGAGTGGGACATATCTTTCTCAGGTTGCCTAAGTAAAAGCAGCAGGTCAAGCTACAATGGAACATTGATGGTGAGAGATTAATCAGGCAGGAGGTTCTAAGCATAGTGATGTCACAGAGGCTGTCTGCAAGTTCTAGGTACATGGACTTTGCTGACACATGAAACTCTTGTGTTCTACAGGTCAGAGATTCTCACAGCACCAAGTTCTGGGTATATTGGGGATGAGCTTCCCCTGGCTGCAGGTTTTAGGTAATTAGGTCTGACCCAAGTCAACAAACAGTATTATAAGAACATATAGGTACATGGAACTTGTTCCCCGGACCCCATTCCCTTTGGTGTCCTTTGGACTCTCTGTCCTGAAGTATGCCTTAACCATCTTAGAGAAACCTTCATTTGACCTCCTTATGCCTCCTAGATAGGATTGCCTATCTCTGACTCTCCATACTCTTGTCCTCCCTTTCTTTTCTTTATTCTCACCAATCTGCTTTCTATTCCATCTGCCTTCCTTAGTCTGTCCCCTCATTGCCACCTCAGACATCGCTAGCCATTGCTTTTCTCTCTCTACCTCTAGTTCCACCCACCTCCTCCTTCCTCTATCCGTTGGTTTGCCAAAGGGTCTATCCATGGTTCCCTCCTCTTCTCTCTTTACACATACTGCCTTGACAACCCCATCAGCTCATTTGGGCTCCAATACCACCTTTATGCTAATGACTCTTAATTTACCTCTCCTCCCCTGACTTTCTCCCATCTTCCTACACTCTTCTCTCATGTCTCTTTCTGCCTCTCTGTCAACTCATCCTGGATGTCCCATTGCTTACTCAAATGAAACATGCCCAAAACCAAACTCATTGTTTTTCCTATTTTCTCTATCGTCCTAGTGGATGCTGGGGTTCCTGAAAGGACCATGGGGAATAGCGGCTCCGCAGGAGACAGGGCACAAAAAGTAAAGCTTTAGGATCAGGTGGTGTGCACTGGCTCCTCCCCCTATGACCCTCCTCCAAGCCAGTTAGATTTTGTGCCCGGCCGAGAAGGGTGCAATCTAGGTGGCTCTCCTAAAGAGCTGCTTAGGAAAGTTTAGCTTAGGTTTTTTATTTTACAGTGAGTCCTGCTGGCAACAGGATCACTGCAACGAGGGACTTAGGGGAGAAGAAGTGAACTCACCTGCGTGCAGGATGGATTGGCTTCTTGGCTACTGGACATCAGCTCCAGAGGGACGATCACAGGTACAGCCTGGATGGTCACCGGAGCCTTGCCGCCGGCCCCCTTGCAGATGCTGAAGTAAGAAGAGGTCCAGAATCGGCGGCAGAAGACTCCTCAGTCTTCTAAAGGTAGCGCACAGCACTGCAGCTGTGCGCCATTTTCCTCTCAGCACACTTCACACGGCAGTCACTGAGGGTGCAGGGCGCTGGGAGGGGGGCGCCCTGGGAGGCAAATGAATACCTATTTTGGCTAAAAATACCTCACATATAGCCTCCGGAGGCTATATGGAGATATTTAACCCCTGCCAGAATCCGTTAAGAGCGGGAGACGAGGCCGCCGAAAAAGGGGCGGGGCCTATCTCCTCAGCACACAGCGCCATTTTCCCTCACAGAAAGGCTGGAGGGAAGGCTCCCAGGCTCTCCCCTGCACTGCACTACAGAAACAGGGTTAAAACAGAGAGGGGGGGCACTAATTTGGCGATATGCTTATATATATATTAAGATGCTATAAGGGAAAACACTTATATAAGGTTGTCCCTATATAATTATAGCGTTTTTGGTGTGTGCTGGCAAACTCTCCCTCTGTCTCTCCAAAGGGCTAGTGGGTCCTGTCCTCTATCAGAGCATTCCCTGTGTGTGTGCTGTGTGTCGGTACGTGTGTGTCGACAGGTAGGAGGACGATGTTGGTGAGGAGGCGGAGCAATTGCCTGTAATGGTGATGTCACTCTCTAGGGAGTCGACACCGGAATGGATGGCTTATTTAGGAAATTACGTGATAATGTCAACACGCTGCAAGGTCGGTTGACGACATGAGACGGCCGACAAACAATTAGTACGGTCCAGACGTCTCAAAAACACCGTCAAGGGTTTTAAAACGCCCGTTTACTTTAGTCGGTCGACACAGACACAGACAGGGACACTGAATCCAGTGTCGACGGTGAATAAACAAACGTATTCCTTATTAGGGCCACACGTTAAAGGCAATGAAGGAGGTGTTACGTATTTCTGATACTACAAGTACCACAAAAGAGGGTATTATGTGGGATGTGAAAAAACTACCATAGTTTTTCCTGAATCAGATAAATTAAATAAAGTGTGTGATGATGCGTGGGTTCCCCCCGATAGAAAATTATGGGCGGTATACCCTTTCCCGCCAGAAGTTAGGGCGCGTTGGGAAACACCCCTTAAGGTGGATAAGGCGCTCACACGCTTATCAAAACAAGTGGCGGTACCGTCTATAGATAGGGCCGTCCTCAAGGACCAGCTGACAAGGCTGGAAAATATAATAAAAAGTATATACACACATACTGGTGTTATACTGCGGCCAGCGATCGCCTCAGCCTGGATGTGCAGAGCTAGGGTGGCTTGGTCGGATTCCCTGACTAAAAATATTGATACCCTTGACAGGGACAGTATTTTATTGACTATAGAGCATTTCTATATATGCGAGATGCACAGAGGGATATTTGCACTCTGGCATCATGAATAAACGCGATGTCCATAACTGCCAGAAGATGTTATGGACACGACAGTGGTCAGGTGATGCAGATTCCAAACGGCACAGTATGGCCGTATAAAGGAAGAGGACTTGTTTGGGGTCGGTCCATCGGACCTGGTGGTCACGGCAACTGCTGGAAAATCCACCGTTTTTTACCCTAAGTCACATCTCTGCAGAAAAAGACACCGTCTTTTCAGCCTCAGTCCTCTCGTCCCTATAAGATCATATCTGCCCAGGGATAGAGGAAAGGGAAGAAGACTGCAACAGGCAGCCTATTCCCAGGAACAGAAGCGTTCCACCGCGTCTGACAAGTTCTCAGCATGGCGCTGAGACCGTACAGGACCCCTGGATCCTACAAGTAGTATCCCGGGGGTACAGATGGGAATGTCGAGACGTTTCCCCTTCGCAGGCTCCTGAAGTCTGCTTTACCAAGTCTCCCTCCGACAAGGAGGTAGTATGGGAAAAAATTCACAAGCTGTGTTCCCAGCAGGTGACAATTAAATTACCCCTCCTACTACAGAAAAGGGGTATTATTCCACACTATATTGTGGTACTGAAGCCAGAAGGCTAGGTGAGACTTATTCTAAAAAATTTTTTTGAACACTTACAAAGGTTCAAATTAAGATGAAGTCACTCAGAGCAGTGATAACGAACCAAGGGGACTATATAGTGTCCCGGGACATCAGGGATGCTTACCTCTATGTCCCAAATTTGCCCTTCTCACTAAGGGTACCTCAGGTTCGTGGTGCAGAACTGTCACTATCAGTTTCAGACGCTGCCGTTTGGATTGTCCACGGCACCCCGGGGTCTTTACCAAGGTAATGGCCGAATTGATGATTCTTCTTCGAAGAAAAGGCGTCTTAATTATCCCTTACTTGGACGATCTCCTGATAGGGGCATAGTCCAGGGAACAGTTGGAGGTCGGAGTAGCACTATCTCGGATACTGCTACAATCAGCACGGGTGGATTCTAAATATTCCAAAATCGCAGCTGATCCCGACGACACGTCTGCTGTGCCTAGGGATGATTCTGGACACAGTCCAGAAAAAGGTGTTTCTCCCGGAAGAGAAAGCCAGGGAGTTATCCGAGCAAGTCAGGAACCTCCTAAAAACAGTGCATCATTGCACAAGGGTCCTGGTAAAAATGGTGGCTTCCTACGAAGCAATTCCATTCGGCAGATTTCACGTAAGAACTTTTCAGTGGGATCTGCTGGACAAATGGTCCGGATCGCATCTTCAGATGCATCAGCGGATAACCCAATATCCAAGGACAAGGGTGTCTCTCCTGTGGTGGTTATAGAGTGCTCATCTTCTAGAGGGCCGCAGATTCGGCATTCAGGATTGGATGCTGGTAACCACGGAGCCCAGCCTGAGAGGCTGGGGAGCAGTCACACAAGGGAAAAATTTCCAGGGAGTGTGATCAAGTATGGAGACTTTTCTCCACATAAATATACTGGAGCTAAGGGTAAATTTATAATGCTCTAAGCTTAGCAAGACCTCTGCTTCAAGGTCAGCCGGTATTGATCCAGTGGGAAAAACATCACGGCAGTCGCCCACGTAAACAGACAGGGCGACACAAGAAGCAGGAGGGCAATGGCAGAAACTGCAAGGACTTTTCGCTGGGCGGAAAATCATGTGATAACACTGTCAGCAGTTTTTCATCCCGGGAATGGAAACTGGGAAGCAGACTTCCTCAGCACGACCTCCACCCGGGAGAGTGGAAACTTCATTGAGAAGTTTTTTCCACATGATTGTAAACCGTTGGGAAATACCAAAGGTGGACATGATGGCGTCCCGTCTGAACAAAAAACGGGACAGGTATTGCGCCAGGTCAAGGGACCCTCAGGCAATAGATGTGGACGTTCTGGTAACACCGTGGGTGTACCAGTCGGTGTATGTGTTCCCTCCTCTGCTTCTCATACCTAAGGTGCTGAGAATTATAAGACGTAGAGGAGTAAGAACTATACTCATGGCTCCGGATTGGCCAAGAAGGACTTGGTACCCGGAACTTCAAGAGATGCTTACAGAGGTCTTATGGCCTCTGCCGCTAAGAAGGGACTTGCTTCAGCAAGTACCATGTCTGTTCCAAGACTTACCGCAGCTGCGTTTGTCGGCATGGCGATGGAAAGCCGGATCCTAAGGGAAAAAAGGCATTCCGGAAGAGGTCATTCCTACCCTGGTCAAAGCCAGAAAGGAGGTGACCGCTCAACATTATCACCACGTGTGGCGAAAATTTGTTGCGTGGTGTGAGGCCAGGAAGGCCCCACAAAGAAATTTCAACTCGGTCGTTTCCTGCATTTCCTGCAAACAGGAGTGTCTATGGGCCTCAAATTGGGGTCCATTAAGGTTCAAATTCGGCCCTGTAAATTTTCTTCCAGAAAGAATTGGCTTCAGTTCCTGAAGTCCAGAAGTTTGTCAAGGGAGTATTGCATATACAAACCCCTTTTTTGTGCCTCCAGTGGCACTGTGGGATCTCAACGTAGTTCTGGGATTTCTCAAATCACATTGGTTTAAAACCAGTCAAATATGTGGATTTGCAGCATCTCACATAAAAAGTGACCATGCTCTTGGCCCTGGCCTGGACCAGGCGAGTGTCAAATTGGTGGTTTTTTCTCAAAAAAGCCCATATCTGTTTGTCCATTCGGACAGGGCAGAGCTGCGGACTCGTCCCCAGTTCTCTCCCTAAGGTGGTGTCAGTGTTTCACCTGAACCAGCTTATTGTGGTGCCTTGCACCTACTAGGGACTTGGAGGACTCCAAGTTGCTAGAAGTTGTCAGGGCCCTGAAAATATATTCCAGGACAGCTGGAGTCAGAAAATCTGACTCGCTGTTTATACTGTATGCACCCAACAAGTTGGGTGCGCCTGCTTCTAAGCAGTCGATTGCTCGTGGGATTTGTAACACAATTCAACTTGCACATTCTGAGGCAGGCCTGCCACAGTCTAAATCGGTTAAGGCCCATTCCACAAGGAAGGTGGGCTCATCTTGGGCGGCTGCCCGAGAGGTCTCGGCATTACAACTCTGCCGAGCAGCTACGTGGTCAGGGGAGAACACGTTTGTAAAATTCTACAAATTTGATATCCTGGCAAAAGAGGACCTGGAGTTCTCTCATTCGGTGCTGCAGAGTCATCCGCACTCTCCCGCCCGTTTGGGAGCTTTGGTATAATCCCCATGGTCCTTTCAGGAACCCCAGCATCCACTAGGACGATAGAGAAAATAAGAATTTACTTACCGATAATTCTATTTCTCGGAGTCCGTAGTGGATGCTGGGCGCCCATCCCAAGTGCGGATTATCTGCAATACTTGTACATAGTTACAAAAATCGGGTTATTATTGTTGTGAGCCATCTTTTCAGAGGCTCCGCTGTTATCATACTGTTAACTGGGTTTAGATCACAAGTTGTACGGTGTGATTGGTGTGGCTGGTATGAGTCTTACCCGGGATTCAAAATTCCTCCCTTATTGTGTACGCTCGTCCGGGCACAGTACCTAACTGGCTTGGAGGAGGGTCATAGGGGGAGGAGCCAGTGCACACCACCTGATCCTAAAGCTTTACTTTTTGTGCCCTGTCTCCTGCGGAGCCGCTATTCCCCATGGTCCTTTCAGGAACCCCAGCATCCACTACGGACTCCGAGAAATAGAATTATCGGTAAGTAAATTCTTATTTTCCCTCATCTTCTTATTAATCTTTCTATTGATAACCTCTCCTTCCCTGCTTTTCCCTACGCAAACTGCCTGGGTGTCATCCTTGACCTCTACCTCGCCTTTACATTCAAATGTATCAGGTACTTTCTCACCCCTGATGCCACCAGAAGCTCATCCACGCACACACATTGTACTGCTGTAACCCTCTCCTCAATGGCCTCCCCCAAACTTGGCTTTCCCCTCTTCAATGTATCATGGACACTGAACACTGCTGCTCATCTGATTTTCCTCTCTTGCTGCTTGACGTTTGGCCCCAATACAACCTGTTCTACGGGTTCCCTATCCACCAGTTCAATTCCTCACACACCAATACAAATCCATAATCACTCCTCCCTCTCCAACCTCATTTCTGCCCACACTCCGTCCACTGGTCATTGTCTCACCTACTCCTTGGCCATCATACTGGCTCTTATGGAACTCATTCTCTCGCCAAGTCAGACATTTTACAAGTACCTGTCTCACCAGCTTCAGATGTACATTCAAAGCTCCTTTTCATTGAAGCATGCAAGCCCTTCTTCTAAAGCTCCACCCTTAACTTGCTCTTCTTCCCAACTCACCCCCACAATATGGGCTTAGAAAGTTGACATTCTCATGTTGGTCTGATGACTGTCGACATAACTTGAAAAATCATACCACACCCCTGCTGAACTGCCTCCACTCCCAGTGACTGAACAGATTTCCCTACAAGATGCAGCAAGTTGGCCAACTTGGTCTGATGATTTATTACTGTTTTGTTCCTTAAATAGGTATATTTACAGTGTATTATACTTATATGTCAAATTATACTCTTACTATGTATATTCCTTGTACGGTGTCTGTTCATGTGTTTGTACTGTACTTATCCAAGCTCGCTGCCTAGGTGTCATCTTGACTCTGAGCTGTCCTTTGTTCCCCACATTCAATCTGTCTCAAAATCATGTTACATGCATCTATAAAACATATCCAAAATACTGACCGTATCTTACAAAAGTAATTGCAAAAACTGTAATACATGCTCTCATTATCTCCCGCATTGATTATTGCAATAGTTTTTTGACTGGTCTTATCAACCACTACTATCCATTCTGAAAGCAGCTGCAAGGCTAATCTTCCGTGCTAGACATTCATTGTCTGCAGATCCGCTCTGTCAGTCCCTCCATTAGTTATCTGTATTCTACCATATTCAATATAAAATTATTTTACTCACACACAAGGGCATTAACCAAACTACACCAACATACATCACTTCGATTGTCTCAAAATATCATCCAACCTGACCTCTTAATTCTTCACAAGATCTACGTCTCTCATCCACACCCATTATTCGGTCCCATTCATAATTGAAGGACTTTCATCAGGCTGCACCCACTCTGCAGAATGCCCTCCCACGCACAATAAGACTAGTCTCCAAACCTTCACGCGTTCCCTGAACACTTCAGGCAAACTTATCAAATTCCAGATCCGCTCACATAACCTTTATAAACTTTCCTATCCGATTATATCCCCACTGTACAGTCCGCACATACCCTCATATGTTTTCACTAACGTCCTAGTGGATGCTGGGGACTCCGTAAGGACCATGGGGAATAGATGGGCTCCGCAGGAGACAGGGCACTTTAAGAAAGAATTGGGATACTGGTGTGCACTGGCTCCTCCTTCTATGTCCCTCCTCCAGACCTCAGTTTGAATCTGTGCCTGGACGAGCTGGGTGCAACTTAGTGAGATCTCCTGAGCTTGCTAAAAAGAAAGTATTTTGATTAGGATTTTTTATTTTCAGAGAGATCTGCTGGCAACAGACTCTCTGCTACGTGGGACTGAGGGGAGAGAAGCAGCCCTACTCACTGAAGATAGGTCCTGCTTCTTAGGCTACTGGACACAATTAGCTCCAGAGGGATCGTACACAGGAAAGCACCCTTGGTCGTCCGATCCCGGAGCCGCGCTGCCGTCCCCCTCGCAGAGCCAGAAGACAGTAATTGGGAACCTCTTGGCAAAAAGCAGCATATATACAGTTGGGCACTGTATATATGCATGAGCCCCCGCCATTATTTTACACACAAAACGAGGGACAGAAACCTGCCGCTGAGGGGGCAGGGCTTCTTCCTCCGCACTCACCAGCGCCATTTTCTCTCCACAGCCCTGCTGAGAGGAAGCTCCCCAGGCTCTCCCCTGCAGAATCACGGTAGAAAGAGGGTAAAAAGAGAGGGGGGACACATAAATTTGGCGCAAAAAAACAGTTTATACAGCAGCTACTGGGTTAACACTAAGTTACTGTGTGATTCCTGGGTCATATAGCGCTGGGGTGTGTGCTGGCATACTCTCTCTATCTCTCCAAAAGGCCTTGTGGGGGAACTGTCTTCTAATAGAGCATCCCCTGTGTGTGTGGTGTGTCGGTACGCTTGTGTCGGCATGTTTGACGAGGAAGGCTATGTGGAAACAGCGGGTACAAATGAATGTGGGGACGCCGCCGACACCCGATTGGATGGATATGTGGAAGATTTTAAATGATAATGTTAATTCCTTGCATAAAAGGTTGGATAAAGCTGAAGCCTTGGGACAGTCAGGGTCTCAACCAATGCCTGATCCTACATCGCAGAGGCTGTCAGGGTCTCAGAAGCGCCCACTATCCAAAATTGTTGACACAGATATCGACACGGATTCTGACACCAGTGTCGATGGCGATGATGCAAAGTTGCAGCCTAAAATGATTGTAGCAATGAAAGATGTGTTGCACATCACAGAGGAAACCCCAGTCCCTGACAAGAGGGTTTATATGTATGGGGAAAAAAGGCAAGAGGTGACCTTTCCCCCTTCACATGAGTTAAATGAGTTATGTGAAAAAGCTTGGGAATCTCCAGATAGAAAACTGCAGATTTCCAAACGGATGCTTATGGCGTATCCTTTCCCGCTAACGGATAGGTTACGCTGGGAATCCTCCCCTAGTGTAGACAAAGCTTTAACACGCTTATCCAAGAGGGTAGCCCTGCCGTCACAGGATACGGCCACCCTTAAAGATGCTGCGGATAGGAAGCAGGAGGGTATCCTGAAGTTCATTTATACACATTCAGTTACCTTACTACGGCTGGCGATTGCGTCGGCCTGGATGTGTAGTGCTGCAGCAGCATGGACAGATACCTTATCTGAGGAACTTGATACCTTGGACAAGGATACTATATTACTAACCCTGGGACATATAAAAGACGCTGTCCTATATATGAGAGATGCTCAAAGAGACAGCCTACTGGGCTCTAGAATAAATGCTATGTCGATTTCTGCCAGAAGGGTCCTGTGGACTCGGCAATGGATAGGTGATGCCGACTCAAAAAGGCACATGGAGGTTTTACCTTACAAGGGTGAGGAATTGTTTGGGGACGGTCTCTCGGATCTGGTCTCCACAGCTATGGCTGGAAAGTCAATTTTTTTGCCATTTGTTCCCTCACAACCTAAGAAAGCACCGTATTACCAAATGCAGTCCTTTCGATCACAAAAAGGCAAGAAAGTCAGAGGTGCGTCCTTTCTTGCCAGAGGCAGGCGTAGAGGAAAGAAGCTGCACAATACAGCTAGTTTCCAGGAACAGAAGTCCTCCCCGGCTTCCACTAAATCCACCGCATAATGCTGGGGCTCCACAGGCGGAGCCAGGCCCGGTGGGGGCGCATCTCCGAAATTTCAGCCACAAGTGGGTTCACTCACAGGTGGATCCCTGGGCTAGAGAGATTATGTCTCAGGGATACAAGCTGGAATTCAAAGTGATGCCCCCTCACCGTTGCCTCAAATCGGCCCTGCCAGCTTCCCCCATAGAGAGGGAAATAGTGTTAGCTGCAATTCACAAATTGTATCTCAGGCAGGTGGTGGTAAAGGTTCCCCTCCTTCAACAGGGAAGGGGTTACTATTCGACAATGTTTGTGGTACCGAAACCGGACGGTCCGGTCAGACCCATATTGAATTTGAAATCCCTGAACATATACCTGAAAAGGTTCAAGTTCAAGATGGAATCGCTCAGAGCGGTCATCGCAAGCCTGGAGGAGGGGGATTTTATGGTGTCTCTGGACATAAAGGATGCTTACCTTCATGTCCCCATTTATCCGCCTCATCAGGAGTACCTCAGATTTGTAGTACAGGATTGTCATTACCAATTCCAGACGTTGCCGTTTGGTCTGTCCACGGCACCGAGAATATTTACCAAGGTAATGGCAGAAATGATGGTGCTCCTGCGAAAGCAAGGAGTCACAATTATCCCTTACTTGGACGATCTCCTCATAAAGGCGAGGTCCAGAGAGCAGTTGCTGATCAGCGTAGCACGCTCTCGGGAGGTGTTACAACAGCACGGCTGGATTCTGAATATTCCAAAGTCACAGCTGATTCCTACGACGCGTCTGCCCTTTCTGGGCATGATTCTGGACACAGACCAGAAGAAGGTTTTTCTCCCGACGGAGAAGGCTCAGGAACTCATGACACTGGTCAGAGTCCTCCTAAAACCAAAACAGGTGTAGGTGTATCATTGCACGCGAGTCCTGGGAAAGATGGTGGCGTCATACGAGGCCATTCCCTTCGGCAGGTTCCATGCGAGGACCTTTCAATGGGATCTGTTGGACAAGTGGTCCGGATCGCATCTACAGCTGTATCGGCTGATCACCCTATCCCCCAGGGCCAGGGTGTCTCTTCTGTGGTGGCTGCAGAGTGCTCACCTTCTCGAGGGCCGCAGATTCGGCATACAGGACTGGATCCTGGTGACCACGGATGCAAGCCTCCGAGGGTGGGGGGCAGTCACACAGGGAAGAAATTTCCAGGGTCTGTGGTCAAGTCAGGAGACTTGCCTTCACATCAATATCCTGGAACTAAGGGCCATATACAACGCCCTAAGTCAAGCGGTGACCCTGCTTCAAAACCAATCGGTGCTGATTCAATCAGACAACATCACCGCAGTGGCTCATGTAAACCGCCAAGGCGGCACAAGGAGCAGGGTGGCGATGGCGGAAGCCACCAGAATTCTTGGCTGGGCGGAGAATCATGTAAGAGCACTGTCAGCAGTGTTCATTCCAGGAGTGGACAACTGGGAAGCAGACTTCCTCAGCAGGCACGACCTCCACCTGGGAGAGTGGGGACTTCATCAAGAAGTCTTCGCGCAGATTGCAGGTCGGTGGGGACTGCCACAGGTGGACATGATGGCATCCCGCCTCAACAAAAAGCTACAGAGGTATTGCGCCAGGTCAAGAGACCCTCAGGCGATAGCTGTAGACGCACTAGTGACACCGTGGGTGTTCCAGTCGGTTTATGTGTTTCCTCCTCTTCCTCTCATACCCAAGGCGCTGAGAATCATAAGAAAAAGAGGAGTGAGAACAATACTCATTGTTCCGGATTGGCCAAGAAGGACTTGGTATCCAGAGCTGCAAGAAATGCTCACAGAGGACCCATGGCCTCTAAGACAGGATCTGTTGCAACAGGGGCCCTGTCTGTTCCAAGACTTACCGCGGCTGCGTTTGACGGCATGGCGGTTGAACGCCGGATCCTAGCAGAAAAAGGCATTCCGGATGAGGTTATTCCTACGCTGATAAAGGCTAGGAAGGACGTGACGGCTAAACATTATCACTGTATATGGCGAAAATATGTTGCTTGGTGTGAGGCCAGGAATGCCACTACAGAAGAATTCCAGCTGGGCGTTTCCTTCACTTCCTACAGTCGGGAGTGACTTTGGCCCTAAAATTGGGGTCCATTAAGGTCCAGATTCCGGCCCTATCCATTTTCTTTCAAAAAGAACTGGCTTCTCTTCCTGAAGTTCAGACGTTTGTAAAGGGAGTGCTGCATATTCAGCCTCCATTTGTGCCTCCAGTGGCACCTTGGGATCTTAACGTGGTGTTGAGTTTCCTGAAATCACATTGGTTTGAACCACTTAAAACCGTGGAGTTAAAATTTCTCATGTGGAAGGTGGTCATGCTGTTAGCCTTGGCTTCAGCTAGGCGTGTGTCAGAATTGGCGGCTTTGTCACATAAAAGACCCTATCTGGTTTTCCATATGGACAGGGCAGAATTGCGGACCCGTCCACAATTTCTGCCAGAAGTGGTGTCATCTTTTCATATGAACCAACCTATTGTGGTGCCTGTGGCTACTCGTGACTTGGAGGATTCCGAGTTGCTGGATGTGGTCTGGGCTTTGAAGGTCTATGTAGCCAGAATGGCTAGAGTCAGGAAAACTGAGTTGCTGTTTATCCTGTATGCATCCAACAAGCTGGGTGCTCCTGCTTCAAAGCAAACTATTGCTCGCTGGATCTGTAACATGATTCAGCAGGCTCATTCTACGGCTGGATTGCCGTTTCCAAAATCAGTAAAAGCCCACTCCACAAGTAAGGTGGGCTCTTGGGCGGCTGCCTGAGGGGTCTCGGCATTACAGCTTTGCAGAGCAGCTACTTGGTCAGGTTCAAACACTTTTGCAAAGTTCTACAAGTTTGATACCCTGGCTGAGGAGGACCTTGTGTTTGCTCATTCAGTGCTGCAGAGTCATCCGCACTCTCCCGCCCGTTTGGGAGCTTTGGTATAATCCCCATGGTCCTTACGGAGTCCCCAGCATCCACTAGGACGTTAGAGAAAATAAGATTTTACTTACCGGTAAATCTATTTCTCGTAGTCCGTAGTGGATGCTGGGCGCCCGTCCCAAGTGTGGACTTCTTCTGCAATACTTGTATATAGTTATTGCTTAAATAAGGGTTATGTTGGTTGCATCAGGTTATCTGATGCTCTGTTGTTGTTCATACTGTTAACTGGGTATAGTTATCACGAGTTATACGGTGTGATTGGTGTGACTGGTATGAGTCTTGCCCTGGATTCCAAAATCCTTTCCTTGTACTGTCAGCTCTTCCGGGCACAGTTTCCTTAACTGAGGTCTGGAGGAGGGACATAGAGGGAGGAGCCAGTGCACACCAGTATCCTAATTCTTTCTTAAAGTGCCCTGTCTCCTGCGGAGCCCATCTATTCCCCATGGTCCTTACGGAGTCCCCAGCATCCACTACGGACTACGAGAAATAGATTTACCGGTAAGTAAAATCTTATTTTCTTTTTCTTCACTTTCCCATACTCCTAACCCTAGGCCAATATTGCTGTGTGACTATGGGGCTAAATCAGACCTGATCGCTAGCAGGCGATTTTTGCACTGCTGCGAACAGATAGTCTCCACCTACAGGAGGACTGTATTTTAGCTGTGCAAGTGTGCGAATGCGTTTGTGTAGCAGAGCTGTACAAACAGATCTTGTGCAGTCTCTGCGCTGCCCATGACTTACTCAGCCGCTGCGATCACATCAGCCTGTCCAGGTCCGGAAATGACGTCAGGACCCCTCCCTGCAAACGCATGGACACGCCTGCATTATTCAAAATACTCCCAGAAAACAGTCAGTTAACACCCACAAACGCCTTCTTCGTGTCAATCTCCTTGCGAACGCCCGTGCAAATGGATCCTTCACACAAACACATCGCTGGGCGGCGATCCATTCTTTACCTATGCGACTGCGCATTGCCGTACATACGCATGCGCAGTTTAGAGCTGATCGACCACTGTACAAAAACGCAGCCTAGCGATCAGGTCTGAATTAGCCCCTATATACTAAATTCCACCAAGAAACTTTGCAATCTGGCTGTACCATTATGTGTGAGGCAATCAATTTGCCGGCTGTCGGAATCACGGCGGTCAGGATACTGATGATCACAGGGGCTATTCCCACTCGTAGGTGTCCACGAGTGGGAATAGTGGGAATTCCATAGAGTAGGAATTCCATAGAGTAGGAATAGATCCTGTGGCGCTCGCATCCCATCCACCGGGAATACATATGTTTCTGCAGCAAGGTACATAGCATTCCACAGGGAACATCAGGGGTGTAGTGGATGGATCAGGAATCCAGGCACCAAACAGTTAAAACTTTAGCTGTCCCAAAAAGCTCTGC
The DNA here is from genome assembly GCF_028390025.1 of Pseudophryne corroboree. Lineage (NCBI taxonomy): Eukaryota > Metazoa > Chordata > Amphibia > Anura > Myobatrachidae > Pseudophryne > Pseudophryne corroboree. Next base: position 867,430,947 of record NC_086447.1, read on the forward strand.
TTCACTCCTCCATAACCCCGCCTCCAGGCACAGGCAAGTCAGTTTTAAGTTGGTGCCTGTAGAATAGCAGGTGCACCGTGACCAGGAGGTTCTCCGAACTAGGCCTGGTTACCTTCCTAAGGTGGTTTCCTCTTTTCACCTCAACATTGTGGTCCCGGCCTTTACCTCTTCAGACTTGTCAGCAAAGGAACATTTCTTGGATGTGGTTTGGGCTCTATGTATCTACATTAAACATTCTGATGTCCTTTTTGTTGTTTTTGGATTTCACAGGCGTGGCTGACCAGCTAACAAACAGACGCTGGCTAGATGGATTAGAATTAGGAAGGCCAATCCCGGGATCGGTGGGATTCCGGGATTTAAATCCAAAAACGGCTGAGATTCAATCCCAGGATTGGAAGTTCCTATCCCAGGGATTGAGGTATCAGCGTTTAGCGTCCTCAGGACGCTCAGGCACTGCCCAGCTTCCGGCTCCCCAGCGTGAGAGGTCAGGGCGAGGGGGGCGTCCACACAGGGAACCGCCAGTCCCAGGATTGACCATTTTTCAATCCCGATACCCAGGCAGGTGGAGCCGGGCGAGGGGGACAGCCACACAGGGAGTTGCCAATCCCGGGATTGACCATTTTTCAATCCCAATACCTGGGATTGAAAAAAATGGCCCGGGATTGGCCTAATTAGAATGGTGATTGCACATGCTTACACTTGGACTGATCTCCCAGTTCCAGCCTCGATTTCTGCCCATTCTACACTGAGCAATTGTGCAAGGCGGCTACATAGTCTTCGGACCACATGTTTCTTAAGTTTTATGCCTTTGATCCCTTCGCCTCCCAGGATGCTCCCCTCCCTTGCAGTACTGCTTTGGTGTTCTTATGTGCCTAACATCTTTCTTCTCTCCTTCCTGCTTTCTGCATTGGACTGGTTAACAAAACTGGTTTGCCTGTGCCTGGAGGCGGAGTTATAGAGGAGTAAAGCAGAGTATCTTGGGACAGCTAAAGCTTTAACTGTTTGGTCCCCAGATTCCTGATCCATCCACTACACCCCTGATGTTCCCTGTGGAACCTATGTACGTCGCAGAAAGAGAGTTAACCAAGGTAAGCCTACCATAACTAGAGATGAGCGGGTTTGGATTTACTCGGATTTACCAGAATCTCCTTATTGGCTATCGGACGTCACGTGTTTTGGTTAGCCAATAAGAAAAATCCAGAAATTAAGAAATTGTGATAATTCTGGCGTAAAGGACCGAGTAAATCCGAACCCGCTCACCTCTAACTATAACTCCTTATTTCCATTATGCAATAGATAGCGCCAATCCTCGTGTATCAATGCCTATTTCTTCTTCAGTGTCCATAGGCATCCACCGGGATGACATTGTAGGTGTAGGTGGATGTAGAGGACCAGGTAACAAACCGTTAAAGCTTTTGAAGTCCCAGGATGCTCCGGTCCCTCCTCCCGTAGCTGTATGCACCTAAGCTTTTTATTTTATGATTTATTCTATTTTTATTACTTCGAGCAAGTAGCGCTAGTCAGTCCTAAGGACGCCAGTGCTGCTGCTCCTTCTACTTCCCGCCGGTGCTGCAACAATGGTGAGTGGGCCAGTGACTATGGCAGGTGCCATGGAGCCCAGCTAACAAGCTCCCTAGGGACCCTAGGCTGTAGTCTGAGAATCGGGGGGGGGGGGGGGGGAGACAGGTAAGGTGGTTCCCTGTGTCTTTGTGCAGCCTTTCCTACGGTTGTGGAGATGGACCAGAGCCGCTGATGTGGGCGCCGGTCTGTCCGAAACACCACTAGTCCATCAAAGCCCCAGAGGTTAATGTCAGCATGGGGAGGTAAGCTCTCCCCTGTTGGCACCTCCCCCAGCTCAGAGCATGATTCCACTGCGGCTTCCTACCTCTGAGCTGATACTCCTTCACCCTCCTTCCACTCTGAGATTCTCAGCAGACATTTTCTGAACAGTGCTGCAGCTGCAGGTCTGCGTGAACATAGGGTCTAGTCTCCCTGTATACCTCTCCCAAAGGCCAGGTCAAACAGCACTGTGTCACAACTGAGGGCTGGTGCTAACCAGGGGGAAGCCTCAGTTGTAGGGGCTGAGGTATATGTGTAACTGGGAGTCAGTACAGGGTTCTTGGACATGCAGGGAACCTTTAGAACAAATGCCTGAAGGCGTGACCATGACAACAAGGGAAAGTTCAAAGGTTTTATTAAACACAGTTCAGAGGAATACTGATGACTTGGTACTGGTAATAGGAAACACGGTTCAGAGAAATACTTGGGATCGATGACGGAACACCGATGGTGACTTGGAATCGATGACGGAACACCGATGGTTACTTTGGGATCGTTGGTTAGCTTTGAGTGAAGCTGGGGTTCGCAGATAGAAATGCACTATTGTACTTAGAAGCACAGGTGAAGCATGAAGTGATGCTGGGGATCGCTGGAGAAGAAGCTGGAGAATGGCTGCTGGGAAGCCGGAGTTCAGACACAGGTGAATCAGGGTAGACTGTAGAGGGTTAATCACTGGAGTGTCGGGTTACACTGCAGAGTATAATCACCAGGGAGTCAGGCTGTACTGCAGAGAAAGTCCATGGGAGAACTGCACACTGGAATCACTGAAGACAATTGAAGCACTGACATCTTTCCACCCCAGGAACAGGATATTTATACCTGCTGGGAAGCAGGGATTGGCTGGCTGATTAACCAGAGACCAGAGTGCAGCTGCTGTGTAATCAGGCTGAGAGCAGAGTGCAGCTGATAGGCTGAAAGGTAACATGTGATTAGGAAAACATGGCTGCGCCCATGGTAGCTTTTGGAGGGAAAGATTGTTTGTAACTTGAATGTGAGCTTTAACCATGAAGCTGCCAGAATCACAGTAAAGAGATTTGAGACAATGAGATGCAGCGTGCTGCACACAGACAGTGCAGATGGAATCCATGCTTGGAACACTGGGACAGTCTCAGGAGGCATTTGGAAGGTAAATACTGATAAGGAATTACCTAGATCGTGACACACTGATCCTAACAGCCACTGACAGCCCCTGTGATCTGAGTAGTTGATTAAAGTGCCCATTGCAATTGTGTATTTACAGACAATGGCCCTCATTCCGAGTTGTTCGCTCGCTAGCTGCTTTTAGCAGCATTGCACATGCTAAGCCGCCTCCCTCTGGGAGTGTATCTTAGCAGAATTACGAACGAAAGATTAGCAGAATTGCGAATAGAAATTTCTTAGCAGTTTCTGAGTAGCTAGAGACTTACTCCTACACTGCGATCAGCTCAGCCCCTTTCGTTCCTGGTTTGACGTCACAAACACGCCCTGCGTTCGGTCAGCCACTCCCCCGTTTCTCCAGACACTCCTGCGCTTTATTCTGGCACGCCTGCGTTTTTCCGCACACTCCCAGAACACGGTCAGTTTCCGCCCAGAAACACCCACTTCCTGTCAATCACACTCCGATCACTTCAACGATGAAAATTCTTCGTTCGGACGTGAGTAAATCTACTACGTTTTGAGCTAAAATACTTAGCGCATGCGCACTGCGTACCATGCGCATGCGCATTTTCACCTTAATCGCTCCATTGCGAAAATCGTCAATGAGCGAACAACTCGGAATGACCCCCATTATGCACTGTATGGGACTTGTGCTAGCTCTGCTGTCTGATTTTCTTCTGTCAGTTATATCTTTTTTTTTCCAATATATATTTTATTGAGGTTCAAGAAAAAAAGAATATAACAATCAATATCAGAAGTAAACATAGGGCCCAACCCAATACAGAGATAAATTGCAACAAAGGTCATTTAATCCTGTGGGTATCGGGGCCTGGGAGAAAACCTCATTTTTTTTCCATTTTCTAGTATACAATATCAGAACAGTAGACGAAACAATTACAATAATTATGGAAAAGCCATTCCACAGAGATATCGTTCGTCAATCAGAGGCAGAAACAAAAATACAAACAGTATAAACAAAACAACATGTTGATACGTCCTCCCCAGTGGAGAACGAAAAACAAAAACAAACAAGAAGAGAAAAACATAGAAAAAACAGTACCTGCCAGGGCAAGGGGACCGCCGACCCATCCATGGAGATATCATCAGAGCGAAAGAAAGCATGTAGACATCGGAGATGCATAGGAGAGGCGTAGAGGGGGGAGGCAATAAAAGCTAAGAGAGGCTTCCGCAGGTAGTGTAGCAGTGAAGAGAGAAAAGTAGAAAATCAGAGAAGTGAAGAGAATTTATTAATTTATGGGAGAGAGATGGGAGGGTTATCAGACAGGAGTTGGTGGCCGTATCATGTGGTACATTGAAAGCTCTGCTTAATAGCCAATTTAGTCAGAGTGGGCAGACGATTAATAAATCATCTCCAACAGTGAAACAATGTGGGAGTTAGTATTTCTTTATTTAGAGTTGTTTCCAGCCAGTCCATCGTGAATAGGAAGAGTAGTCTGGAGGTAGTTAGTGGCAGTGTGTGTGTGAAAGAGTCACTATCAATTTCGTATCCTGAGAGGGAAGTGCAGGTTGATCTAGGATATGACCAAAGAGAGCCCAAGAGGCAGTGCATTAGAAGTGTAGATCCAACTCGGAGGCACCATATGTTTGTAGCTCAGCCCAAAACCTTTGGATGAGGGGGCAATGCCAAAAGCAATGCATAAGGTCAGCTACTGGTGCAGAGCATTTCAACATTTCGCCGATTCAGATATACCCATCAAATGACTCCTCTTTGGAGAGATATAGGCTCTATGTAAAATTTTATAGGACATTTCTTAATATAAGCTGGCCGGGATAAGTTTGAGGGAGGTTGTAAAACTGTCCATCACGGCCTCTGGGGACATGGAGGGAATTTAAGAGGACCATGTTAGCACTTGGGACAAGTCAGTAGCGGGGATATGCTCTATACGAATGCGGGTGTATATAGATGAGATGGAGCATGTCCCGGAGCGCAGAAGCGTATCCAGGCCATTAACAAAGTCCGAAGTACAAAGATGGGAAAGGACCGAATGTACATAATGTGAGGCCTGAAAAAAGTAAAATCTGTGACTAGGGTTAATGTCATATTTGGTTAGTGCATCAGCAAAAGTGAGTGGTTTTTTCCTAGAGTCGAGAAGGTCACCGATTCGTGTAATCCCTGCAGCGTGCCAAGCAGTGAAGGGATAAGAGGCCTGACCCCGTTGAAAATGTGGGTTTTCAACTAAGGGAAGAAATAAGGAGTGAGTGTACTGTAGCTTTAGAGATTTCCTAGACAATCTCCATGCCATAGCAGTAGAGGTTAGGAGTATATTGTCTAGGGAAAGAGATGACAAATCAGATTTGGATGCATGTAGGACAGAGCCAAGAGACAAAGGAGCACAGAGTTGGGAGTCAATCAGCGAATCGGTAAAGACCGACGTACTGTGAATGCCAAATTGCTTTCTCACAAATATTTAAAATACCTGCTGTAATATATATTGTAAATGCCTGCACCTCTTATAACCATATCCCATGAATGTGCGCTATATATCGCAAAACACTGCATCCCATAAGAGAAAACAATACACCCACACATTATCTGAGTTCCAAAGCTCATTGATGTATATATTTGTTATTAAAAGGATATGGATTCAATATATATTACAATGTACAGTATACCTATAGTTACATGGTTACACTCACACAGTAAGCAGTTAAAACATACAGTTACAGTCCAGTCATACAATTACCATATCTTTCAGTGCATCCTCCTCTTAATATCTCTCTCACAGAAAATAAATACAGGAACCGATCTGGCAATAACTCCATCATCGACTAGTCCAAAACAGCAACTGCCCTCCTGTGTGATCAGCAATGTGTTATCTAGTTTGGGGGAGGGAACTTACTCATTCATGATGAGTCACTAGTCTCTTTGTATATGCTAAACAGGTTCAGCCTTGGGGACGTCCAAAGGGGCTGGCCTGAGCTTCCTGTCCACTACCTGTTTGGAATATCTATTGTTCTAATAAAAGTGATTTTAGCTTTTATACATTTAATCATAATTATTTGTCCTACAACTCAATAACAAGTATCAAATGAATCTACACATTAATCTGGTTGCTTTAATAGTAAATATGACCGGTCTATCTTGCTTTGTTCACATAATACACATACATGACATTACTTCATTATATAATTTGAAATCATCATGATGTCTGGCGCTTGATATTATTATAATTATGTACTGTATGAAATAAGTGTTGAATCCATCTCTGTGGCATGTCCGTGTAAATGCGTGTGTTACCATATATTGCTGTGCTCGCTGCGCGTATTTGCAAGTATAGCGACTCATAATGTGTGTAGTTTGTATGTTCTTTTTATGTAATATTTTTGACTTTGATAGTCCACCCTTTGGCAGTAAACAATAACTGCCATCAATTATTAACATAAGAAAAAATATTTCATATTGTATGCATTTCGCAAATCAGACACTTGACTATATTTGGGGAAGACAGGGAGGAGGACGAGACATCCTCTATATGCACTCAGCGGTCACGGGACCACTGGTTGGGTGTGGGACAACATTCAACCTATAGAGTATGCTGGGACAGTGCTTTGGCCTATAATGTCTGATTTGCGACGAACATTTCACACATACATGTACCTACGTCTTTGTACACTGATGTTTGGATTCGATTGAGGTTCTGCTGGGTAGATGAAGAAGACACAAACAAATCATGACAGTGACATATAAAATTTTCATGATCTACATATTCCTATCATTTTCTGAACATTGTTTCCATTTCTGGAACGTATGCTAGGTCTGTTTAATCATTGAACAAGGGTTATAAGTAGTGTCCTTCCTAAATAACATAAACCTTCGGAGTTCAGGGAGAGCCACTCATAAACCTTTCTTCCACATATATTAATGAGCTCTTTATCTGCAATGTGTGAATAGCCATTGTCTGATTGTTCCTGATTACCTCTGAACTCCATAACTACTAGAACTTTGATTTTTCTCTGACTTTAACAAACTGATCGACTAATCCTGGGATCCTATAAGGAAATCACTCCTTCCTCCAGAACCAGTTCCAGTCCCACACTCGACTCCTCATAAAAAAAAAACCTCGCAAAAATAGAATATCCTGAAAAAAAATGTTTGTCAGCGGGAAAGAGGGAAAAGAGAAATAGAACAAAACAACTCTTGTTCATAACAAATCAATTACAATGACTGGTCTTTCTGCAATCCTTTAGTACGCTCAGGTAGTGTTCAACAGTGCCGCCTCTCAGTCTTCACGGAGCAGAGTCTCTGGTGATACTTTTGCAATCTCACTCCATTTACGAGTTCCTTCCGGACTACCGACTTTCCTGCAATGGGAATCGTGGACCCAAGTCTCTCTCTCGGCTACTTTCACTGGGATAGTGCTGTCAACAAAACTTGGTATGGTCCTTCCCACCTGTCTATTAGGCAACGTGAGCGTAAGAACAATCACTCAGTCTCTTGGTTCACAATCAAGACAGTTAGTATTTGGCATACCAGCAATCTACAGTTTCAAGTTCTTTTGTCAAGTTCTCAAATGCTGGCTCATCTCAATAAGGTACTGTACTGTCACCTCATTGGTGTATTTCTGATCATTGTGCGGATCAATCATGACATGAGGTTGTCTTCCAAAAACAACCCAAAAAGACACAAATACCAAAACAAAAACAAATTTCGAAGAGGGTGATTCGTTGAGTGAAGATCTGGGAGTGGTTCCGAAGCTACATAATACTAGTGGCAGTATCTATGATCACAATAGTGCAATTTCAAGCTTTGCTCCTACTTCTAGGGGTACCATTAGCTACACACAAATTTCTGCGCAATTTTTCTTTGCGGTAAACACAGCAGCATCCGTGGCGGCAGGAAATGCCTCTACCCAGTATGAGAAAACAGTGCACACCAATACATAACAATAATTCCTAAAGGGTGTTAACTGTACGAAGTCGATTTGTATTTCCTGAAAAGATCCGTCTGCAGGAGGGATATGGGATGGCTCTGTTGGTATTGCTTTACCAATATTCTTCCTCAAGCAAGCAAGACAGGTCATTGCTCTCTTACCTGCATGAGAATAGAATCCTGGCGCACACCAGTAGGCTCTCATCAGCCTGCACATACCCTCTTTGCCTAGATGAGTCAGACCGTGTGCCACCTCAGCTAGACTTGGAAGGTATGCTCTGGGGACTACTGGCTTACCGTGTCCACCTGTCCACAGTCCTGAGGACTCCTGGCCCATACCCCTTTGTCCTCCAGACTGCCTTTTCCTGTAGGGAACACACATTTCTCTGACGTCCTAGCGGATGCTGGGACTTCCGTAAGGACCATGGGGAATAGCGGCTCCGCAGGAGACTGGGCACAAAGTAAAAGCTTTAGGACTAGCTGGTGTGCACTGGCTCCTCCCCCTATGACCCTCCTCCAAGCCTCAGTCAAGATTTTGTGCCCGGCCGAGAAGGGTGCAATCTAGGTGGCTCTCCTGAGCTGCTTAGAAGTAAAAGTATACTTAGGTTTTTTATTTTTCAGTGAGTCCTGCTGGCAACAGGCTCACTGCAGCGCGGGACTAAGGGGAGAAGAAGCGAACTCACCTGCGTGCAGAGTGGATTGGGCTTCTTGGCTACTGGACATTAGCTCCAGAGGGACGATCACAGGTTCAGCCTGGATGGGTCCCGGAGCCGCGCCGCCGGCCCCCTTACAGAGCCAGAAGAGCGAAGAGGTCCGGAGAAAGCGGCGGCAGAAGACGTTCCTGTCTTCAGATAAGGTAGCGCACAGCACTGCAGCTGTGCGCCATTGCTCTCAGCACACTTCACACTCCGGTCACTGAGGGTGCAGGGCGCTGGGGGGGAGCGCCCTGAGACGCAATAAAACTTGATAAAAACCTTATGTGGCTAAAGAAATGCATCACATATAGCTCCTGGGCTATATGGATGCATTTAACCCCTGCCAGTTTTCCAGAAAAAAGCGGGAGAAAAGGCCGCCGTGAAGGGGGCGGAGCCTATCTCCTCAGCACACAAGCGCCATTTTCTTTCACAGCTCCGCTGGAAGGATGGCTCCCTGACTCTCCCCTGCAGACTACACTACAGAAACAGGGTAAAACAAGAGAGGGGGGCACTATTGGCAGCTAATATATAATACAGCAGCTATAAAGGGAGTAACACTTATATAAGGTTATCCCTGAATATATATAGCGCTCTGGTGTGTGCTGGCAAACTCTCCCTCTGTCTCCCCAAAGGGCTAGTGGGGTCCTATCCTCTGTCAGAGCATTCCCTGTGTGTGTGCTGGGTGTCGGTACGATTGTGTCGACATGTATGAGGAGGAAAATGATGTGGAAGCAGAGCAATTGCCTGTGTTAGTGATGTCACCCCCTAGGGAGTCGACACCTGACTGGATGGTTGTATTTAAAGAATTACGTGACAATGTCAGCACTTTGCAAAAAACTGTTGACGACATGAGACAGCCGGCAAATCAGTTAGTGCCTATTCAGGCGTCTCAGACACCGTCAGGGGCGCTAAAACGCCCGTTACCTCAGATGGTCGACACAGACCCAGACACGGATACTGAATCCAGTGTCGACGGTGAGGAGACGAACGTAATGTCCAGTAGGGCCACACGTTACATGATCACGGCGATGAAGGAGGCATTGAACATTTCTGACACTACAAGTACCACAAAAAAGGGTATTATGTGGGGTGTGAAAAAACTACCAGTAGTTTTTCCTGAATCAGATGAATTAAATGAGGTGTGTGATAAGGCGTGGGTTTCCCCCGATAAAAAACTGCTGATTTCTAACAAATTATTGGCACTATACCCTTTCCCGCCAGAGGTTAGGGCACGTTGGGAAACACCCCCTAGGGTAGATAAGGCGCTCACACGCTTATCAAAACAAGTGGCGATACCGTCTCCTGATACGGCCGCCCTCAAGGAACCAGCTGATAGAAGGCTGGAAAATATCCTAAAAGGTATATACACACATACTGGTGTTATACTGCGACCAGCAATCGCCTCAGCCTGGATGTGCAGCGCTGGAGTGGCTTGGTCGGATTCCCTGACTGAAAATATTGATACCCTGGATAGGGACAGTATATTATTAACTATAGAGCATTTAAAGGATGCATTACTATATATGCGTGATGCACAGAGGGATATTTGCACCCTGGCATCAAGAGTGAGTGCGATGTCCATTTCTGCCAGAAGGGCGTTATGGACGCGACAGTGGTCAGGTGATGCAGATTCCAAACGACATATGGAAGTATTGCCGTATAAAGGGGAGGAGTTATTTGGGGTCGGTCTATCAGACCTGGTGGCCACGGCAACGGCTGGAAAGTCCACCTTTTTACCCCAGGTCACCTCTCAGCAGAAAAAGACACCGTCTTTTCAAACTCAGTCCTTTCGTTCCCATAAGAACAAGCGGGCAAAAGGCCACTCATTTCTGCCCCGGGGCAGAGGAAGAGGAAAAAGACTGCACCAGGCAGCCTCTTCCCAGGAGCAGAAGCCCTCCCCCGCTTCTGCCAAGTCTTCAGCATGACGCTGGGGCTTTACAAGCGGACTCAGGCACGGTGGGGGCCCGTCTCAAAAATTTCAACGCGCAGTGGGCTCACTCGCAAGTGGACCCCTGGATCCTGCAGGTAGTATCACAGGGGTACAAATTGGAATTCGAGACGTCTCCCCCTCGAAGATTCCTGAAGTCTGCTCTACCAACGTCTCCCTCCGACAGGAAGGCAGTATTGGAAGCTATTCACAAGCTGTATTCCCAGCAGGTGATAATCAAGGTACCCCTCCTACAACAGGGAAAGGGGTATTATTCCACGCTGTTTGTGGTACCGAAGCCGGACGGCTCGGTGAGACCAATTTTAAATCTAAAATCCTTGAACACTTACATAAAAAGGTTCAAGTTCAAGATGGAATCACTCAGAGCAGTGATAGCGAATCTGGAAGAAGGGGACTATATGGTATCTCTGGACATCAAAGATGCTTATCTCCATGTCCCAATCTTCCCTTCTCACCAAGGGTACCTCAGGTTTGTGGTACAAGACTGTCATTATCAGTTTCAGACGCTGCCGTTTGGATTGTCCACGGCACCCCGGGTCTTTACCAAGGTAATGGCCGAAATGATGATTCTTCTTCGAAGAAAAGGCGTCTTAATTATCCCTTACTTGGACGATCTCCTGATAAGGGCAAGGTCCAGGGAACAGTTAGAGTTCGGAGTAGCACTGTCTCAGGTAGTGTTACGTCAGCACGGGTGGATTCTAAATATCCCAAAATCACAGCTGATTCCAACAACACGTCTACTGTTCCTGGGGATGATTCTGGACACAGTCCAGAAAAAGGTGTTTCTCCTGGAGGAGAAGGCCAGGGAGTTATCCGAGCTAGTCAGGAACCTCCTAAAACCAGGCCAGGTGTCAGTGCATCAATGCACGAGAGTCCTGGGAAAAATGGTGGCTTCTTACGAAGCGATTCCATTCGGAAGATTCCATGCAAGAACGTTTCAGTGGGATCTGCTGGACAAATGGTCCGGATCGCATCTTCAGATGCATCAGCGGATTACCCTATCTCCAAGGACAAGGGTGTCTCTCCTGTGGTGGTTACAGAGGGCTCATCTTCTAGAGGGCCGCAGATTCGGCATTCAGGATTGGATGCTGGTGACCACGGATGCCAGCCTGAGAGGCTGGGGAGCAGTCACACAGGGAAGAAATTTCCAGGGCTTGTGGTCAAGCATGGAAACGTCTCTTCACATAAATATCCTGGAACTAAGGGCCATTTACAATGCCCTAAGTCAAGCAAGGCCTCTGCTTCAGGGTCAGTCGGTATTGATCCAATCGGACAACATCACGGCAGTCGCCCACGTCAACAGACAGGGCGGCACAAGAAGCAGGAGGGCAATGGCAGAAGCTGCAAGGATTCTCCGCTGGGCGGAAAATCATGTGGTAGCACTGTCAGCAGTGTTCATTCCGGGAGTGGACAACTGGGAAGCAGACTTCCTCAGGGACAGATATTGCGCAAGGTCAAGGGACCCTCAGGCAATAGCGGTGGATGCTCTGGTAACACCGTGGGTGTACCAGTCGGTGTATGTGTTCCCTCCTCTGCCTCTCATACCAAAAGTACTGAGAATCATAAGAAAGAGAGGAGTAAGAACTATACTCGTGGCTCCGGATTGGCCAAGAAGAACTTGGTACCCGGAACTGCAAGAGATGCTCACGGAGGATCCGTGGCCTCTACCTCTAAGAAAGGACCTGCTCCAGCAGGGACCTTCTCTGTTCCAAGACTTACCGCGGCTGCGTTTGACGGCATGGCGGTTGAACGCCGGATCCTGATGGAAAAAGGCATTCCAGATGAAGTCATCCCTACCCTGATCAAAGCCAGGAAGGATGTAACCGCGAAACATTATCACCGCATTTGGCGAAAATATGTTGCGTGGTGTGAGGCCAAGAAGGCCCCCACAGAGGAATTTCAACTGGGTCGTTTCTTACATTTCCTGCAAGCAGGACTGTCTATGGGCCTAAAATTAGGATCCATTAAGGTTCAAATTTCGGCCCTGTCGATCTTCTTCCAGAAAGAACTGGCTTCAGTGCCTGAAGTTCAGACGTTTGTCAAGGGGGTACTGCATATACAGCCTCCTTTTGTGCCACCAGTGGCACCTTGGGATCTCAATGTAGTTTTAGGGTTCCTAAAATCACATTGGTTTGAACCACTCACCACTGTGGACTTGAAATATCTCACATGGAAAGTGGTAATGCTGTTAGCCCTGGCTTCAGCCAGGCGTGTCTCAGAATTGGCGGCTTTATCATATAAAAGCCCTTACCTAATTTTTCATTCAGACAGGGCAGAATTGAGGACTCGTCCTCAATTTCTCCCTAAGGTGGTTTCAGCGTTTCACATGAACCAACCTATTGTGGTACCTGCGGCTACTAGGGACTTGGAGGACTCCAAGTTACTGGACGTAGTCAGGGCCCTGAAAATATATGTTTCCAGGACGGCTGGAGTCAGAAAATCTGACTCGCTGTTTATCCTGTATGCACCCAACAAGCTGGGTGCTCCTGCTTCTAAGCAGACGATTGCTCGTTGGATTTGTAGTACAATTCAGCTTGCACATTCTGTGGCAGGACTGCCACAGCCAAAATCTGTTAAAGCCCATTCCACAAGGAAAGTGGGCTCATCTTGGGCGGCTGCCCGAGGGGTCTCGGCTTTACAACTTTGCCGAGCAGCTACTTGGTCAGGGGCAAACACGTTTGCAAAATTTTACAAATTCGATACCCTGGCTGAGGAGGACCTGGAGTTCTCTCATTCGGTGCTGCAGAGTCATCCGCACTCTCCCGCCCGTTTGGGAGCTTTGGTATAATCCCCATGGTCCTTACGGAAGTCCCAGCATCCACTAGGACGTCAGAGAAAATAAGAATTTACTTACCGATAATTCTATTTCTCGTAGTCCGTAGTGGATGCTGGGCGCCCATCCCAAGTGCGGATTGTCTGCAATACTTGTATATAGTTATTGTTACAAAAAATCGGGTTGTTTATTGTTGTGAGCCATCTTTTTAGAGGCTCCTAAGTTTTATCATACTGTTAACTGGGTTCAGATCACAGGTTGTACGGTGTGATTGGTGTGGCTGGTATGAGTCTTACCCGGGATTCAAAATCCTTCCTTATTGTGTACGCTCGTCCGGGCACAGTATCCTAACTGAGGCTTGGAGGAGGGTCATAGGGGGAGGAGCCAGTGCACACCAGCTAGTCCTAAAGCTTTTACTTTGTGCCCAGTCTCCTGCGGAGCCGCTATTCCCCATGGTCCTTACGGAAGTCCCAGCATCCACTACGGACTACGAGAAATAGAATTATCGGTAAGTAAATTCTTATTTTTTGTATCTTAATTTAACTATCGTGTGTTTGCAATGTAGAGTACCATGAGCATAACTCAAAAAAAGAAAAAAAAAGAAAAAAGAAACATCTCTAGAGGAGAGAAAGAAGAAGAAAATGAAAAAGAAAATGTCAGGTTTGCCATTCACCAACAGGCATATAGTGTCTATACAAAATTTCCCTTCACCAGTAATCCCATTCTCCACCCTTTGTGCATGACAAGGCACACTGCAGTAATACTGGTGTCATCGTGCTGTTGAGATATACTGGGTTTCGGGCAGAACTCTGAAGGACCTAGGCATGTGGAGTTTGAACTGTAGTTGGGTCCATGTATTGTACCACCCTGTGTGAACGCAAAAGATGAAGAGGAAAACTGTAGAGAAACAGAATAGAGGTTGGTGACAGATGAGTTTGTAGAGGTGAAGATTTTATAAAAATTTGACAACTGTATTGGGCACTACGGGGAAGTGATTCTCTACTTGGTCTACTCCCCTTAAAAAAATTCTGTGTTTATCGTATCGCTATTGGGACTATCCCAGCCTTCAATCCAGTGTCCTATCCATCCTAAATTCATAGGGAACCCGGTATCTGTGAGATAATTTCCTCTACCTGTGATGGACATGCATCTAGAACAGTAGAATGCGACATTAGTCTTCGTGGGTGTCTAACATACTTTGTACTTCCTGAGCGGGAGCATAGTATATGTATATCATATCTAACAAAATTAAGTTAATCAGGGGCCATTTCTGCTAGGAAAAAGAAGCAAAAGTTTAGAGGCCCCATCTTAACCCCAGCAAGTTTTGTCAAAGGGTAATGTTGCATTTATTTTGTTCTTCCCATTAGCCGAATCTGTGTTTTCTATATGGCTTATGATTCCTTACTATATGTCCCTTGGTCCCGTCTATGTGTTTAATAATGTGGCTTGTGTTTTCTGTCTAGTGGATCTATATTGACTATGTGTCCTACTACTCCTACAATCTCTGGCAAAATGCCCTTCCTTCCTACAAGTGTAACATATTATTGACCATTAAGGATCTGGGGTTTGGACTGATGGGTCTTTCCTGTATGTGCCAGTATACTTACCGTCCTCAACTTCTCCACCTGTTCTCTGCGCATAGCACTATTCTTGTGATGTTCAATAGCACACTATCTAAGATTAGCTACTGTGACCCCTTTCCAATTTTGCAAGGAAGTCTGCACCCTGACACTAAATGCCTTATTGAGCCCGTCCATTTGCACGGAGACAGCCATCTCCCATTTGCCGAATTAGTGTTTACCAGTGATCTTATCCAGATGGAGAGTTTTCTATTTCTGCAAGAGACAAAAAAAAAAAGTTTAACAAGCTTCTAGGTCATGCAAAGTATTCATTCAATCCTTCTCATCCCGTATTAAGGGTCTGTACATGGTCCAACAAACATTTCCGAGCTCATCTTGACTAGGGGCATTACTAGGAATGAATACTTCTTATATGGTAACTGAAAGAAATACCCTGGGGTTACCTTGTCTCTGTCCGCTTTCCTACTGGCAAATACTAATGTGCGGACAGGTTTTTCTCCATTTCTGACGTTACTTTCTTGATTTATATTTTTTAATTTTTGGGTTTTACTATATATGTACACGAATGATACCATACTTACCTGTTCCACTGGTCTCAGCCACTTCCCCCACAGGCTACTGCTCTTCTTTTACCGGTTGGATACTCATCTGGGTACATGAGAAATGGATGAAAACAATCAGGTCACCTTCTCCTAAATAAAACTTCAACATTCATTAGTACATATATAGGTTACAGTCATATTTTTCATATTTCTATTATTTTCTATAGTTTGTATGCTGGCCGTAACTGCTTCCACGTCTACAGAGCCGGCCCTTACCAATATGATGCCCTAGGCAAGATTTTGGCTGGTGCCCCCTAGAACCACCGCTGGTTCCGCCTCTGACCTTGCACCTCTTTCCCAGCACCATCACCCCTCACCCATAGCAGTCCTTATTATGGTGTTTGTAACCCTTATATCTTAAATAGGAACAGTTCGCACATTTGGCGCACAGCCCAAAACGGGGTGTGTTTTTGCTGGAAAGGGTCATGGCCACACAATAGTAACCCCAATTCCAATTATAACACACAGTACTGCAACTTTATTCACATTTGATCATGCGATAGTGTCCATAATTCATATTACATCCCACAGTAGTATCACTTTACCGTATAAACGTTACTCCTCACAGTAGAGCCCATTATTTACATTACATCACACTGAATTGCTCCTTATTCACATTACACCACACCCTATTGCTCTTTATTCACATTAGACGACCCAGAAGTGCCCTTTCTATACGCAACGCCACATAGTAGAGCACCTTATACACATAATTCCACACATTAGTAATGCATTTATACACATAATTCCACACAGTAATGCCCCTTACATATATGAGACACATTATTAATGTCCTTATAAACATAATGTGCCTTACACATTATAACAAACTTTATTAATGCCCTTTTACACATAATGTCCCTTACACATATGCCGCACATTATTAATGCCCTTATACACATAATGACACATATAGTGCCCCCTACACATTTGCTGCACATTATTAGTGCCCCAATACACATAATGACACACATACAGTAGTACCGTTATACATATGCTGCACATCATTAATGCCCTTATACACATAATGACACACATAGTGCCCCTTTACACATATGTTGCACATTATTAATGCATTTTTACATGACACACATAATGCTCCTTTACACACATTCTGAACACTACTGCACAACCAACCCACTCACATGCACACAGCACTCACACTGCCACTAACACTGTGACCTCTGCCTCTGCTTGGATACAGATGTGTCCTCATAAATCTTGCCTCAATGCTAATGTCGGGCACCTTTTTTTATGAAAATGCATCTTATTTGTATTGCTATGTGGCTAGGATGCACAATCAGCTTCTGCTGATTAAAATGATATGCAGCATGCCTATATACTGTGTGAGACTGTGGCTGTATCTGCATATGAAATGCTACACACAGAATATATGCATGCCACATATCATTTTAATCAGCAGAAGCTGCTGATGCCCCTAGGCATATCAAATGCCCTAGGCAGTTGCCTACTTTGCCTATGCCTATGGCCGGCTCTGCACATCTACATAAGGCGGTGTACTTGCATTCTCTTTTTTTCTTCCTACTTGTTTATTGTTGCTACAAGTTCAAACAGTTCTTATATTTTGGTTAGACATACCACCTGCAATACCTTAGGATCAAACTCACCAACCCCTCTTGCTGCCACAGGTTTAAACAATTTGTATGCTTGACCCTTTGTTTTCGGGATTTTATCAGACATATTCTTATCCTTAAGTTCTGCAATACCTCTGGTTCAAAGCTGCCCACCTTAGGGAATGGTACCCTATCTTTGTCAGTCATACATAACCATTCATTGCAAAAAGCCTCCGTGTGTGAACCATAACCCTAGCTACCAAACGCCCACTGCTTGTGCAATTGGATCCCATCGCGGACTTTTTGCCAATAAAAGCAATCCCCAATGCACACCGCAAATAGACGGTGAAAGAAACCTAGCGCTTTCACTCGCTCCTTCTCCACTGAGTACCACCACTCACTCCAATAGTGAACACCGCGTACCCAGTGAGGCCCTATTGGTTTCTATTTACTGGAAGTGTTAGGAGTGTCTTACCTTTTTGTAGTAAATATCTGCCGCTGGAGATTTTCCTGAGAGAGACCAGCGAAAACTCCCTATACACTTTTTTTATACACAAATCACGCTTGCGTATGCTCTATACAGCGCTAATGATACCGCGATTTTACGCAAAAGCTCGTAAAAGGGGTATCAAGTTGCGCTATGTATCGCACCCACAAACGCGCGGTCCAATCGCACAGCGTATAGGTACTTGTTACCTATCTGCCATACAACCATGGGTCAATGTACAAACTGTGACCCTCCGCTCGGAGCATAACAAAAAACCTTTATACTTCAATACTACACGATGCACAATTCCCTATTACGCTCCTCTGCAAATCTCACGATTTGCGTATTAAACCTTATACTAACATGAGTCAGCCACCTCACGCCACCAAGCCTCCACTTACTTGATGTACCACACTACGGGATCCCGAATTCCCTGGGTTCAATATCCACTCACTCCTACGTTCGCTCACTCAAATACACTTTGTTTTTTTTCTGTACAGAAAATTTCAATTCATTCAGATAGGCAGCTTTACCCCAGAGGCAATACAGTTTAAACAAAAGTTTTATACTAATCTGCTTTAGAAACTGGGTAGTTTTGTGCTATTGTATTAAATGTCTACTATCCCACCTTTGAACTAAACGACACTATTGTGTAATTTGTACTTAGCGCCCGCATTCTTACGCACTTTGCGTAAACACGCGACCGTGCGTGTCTCTAACGCTGCGTGCGCAGTCCTTTACTTTGTCCGAGATACGTGTACAAAACCCTGCGTTCGCAATAAAACAAATCACACAGCTCTATAAATGTGAACAATACTAATTACTATTGCCCACTAGACACAACTTGTTCTGTATAAACTTTGATGCAGACCTGCGTTTGTGTCTTTACACTTCCTTAAAATACTGTTATTTCAAATTTACCTATATAGCAACAAATGTATTATTTCACACAGATGTATAATGACTCTAGCAATAATCAATAATTTAAATGCTATGATTCAGATTGGATAGCTATCTTGCAGAACACACTGATATAAATATACACATAATTATAATAATATTATATATATGTACCATTCACTGGTCTCCTATGAGACACCTTACCTCTTATTTGCATATCAAAGATATTTGCTTTTCCACTGCTGAGAAAAAGCAGTTACACAGGTTAATTTGCATTTCAATGGCTATCTTCCCTAGTAAGCAGATTCTACAAGTTTTGGAAGGAAAAAGAGAAAAAAAAAAACCAAAACCCATTCTTTCCTTTTTCTATCTGTGTGCAATTTTTTTTTTCAAGCCAAGCATTTATCTTACCATTTACTCTCACTAGGCCCAATTGAAACTATTTGTAATTGACTATGGCATGGGTTAAATAAATGCATTGGTAACTCATAAATGGTGTTTGATGTGACCAAGGAAACTGATTTTTCTGAGCAGACTGAAAATTAGCTATTTAGAAAATGACCTTCCTAAAATGGCCACTGGTCCTCCCCCTTCCACATCCATGAGGTTTACACAAAATGGTGGACAGGCCATGTGGTTAGTCCAAAATGGAGGACAGACCATGCGGCTTCCTTTGTCACAAAGAAATCACACATTATACAAGCACCTGAAGTTATTTTAGGCCTGAGTTAAAAAAAAACTATATCAAGGCTATGCAGCAACTTTTAAATGTACTTTTAACCCTACTTAACAGATAAACAATCCAATCTGAATCAAACACAATATGACTTATTTTAACTTTGTTTTGCAACAATAAAAATACATTTTAGCATCTTAAATATTATAAGAAACGCATTGTCCCTTGAAATTTAATATCATTGGCTTACTGATATCACAACAATACACGTGGATGTTATTTTAATCGGCATCGTGATGCGTCCATCGGAGCCGGTTGATTACAGCCGCGTTTGTAATGTACAGTGCATCATTAAGACCCTGATATCCCGGACGAGCCCCCATCTGTGAATGCCAAATTGCTTTCTCACAAATATTTAAAATGCCCGCTCTAATATATATTGTAAACGCCTGCACCTCTTATTACCATATCCCATGAATGTGCGCTATATATCGCAAAACACTGCATCCCATAAGAGAAAACAATACACCCACACATTATCTGAGTTCCAAAGCTCATTGATGTATATATTTGTTATTAAAAGGATATGGATTCAATATATATTACAATGTACAGTATACCTATAGTTACATGGTTACACTCACACAGTAAGCAGTTAAAACATACAGTTACATACAGTTACAGGCCAGTGATACAATTACCATATCTTTCAATGCATCCTCCTCTTAATATCTCTCTCTCAGCAAATAAATACAGGAACTGATCTGGCAATAACTCCACCATCGTCTAGTCCAAAACAGCAACTGCCCTCCTGTGTGATCAGCAATGTGTTATCTAGTTTGGGGGAGGGAACTTACTCATTCATGATGAGTCACTAGTCTCTTTGTATATGCTAAACAGGTTCAGCCTTGGGGACATCCAAAGGGGCTGGCCTGAGCTTCCTGTCCACTACCTGTTTGGAATATCTATTGTTCTAATAAAAGTGATTTTAGCTTGTATACATTTAATCATAATTATTTGTTGCAATGTCCTACAACTTAATAACAAGTATCAAATGAATCTACACATTAATCTGGTTGCTTTAATAGTAAATATGACAGGTCTATCTTGCTTCGTTCAAATAATACACATACATGACATTACTTCATTATATAATTTGAAATCATCATGATGTCTGGCGCTTGATATTATTATAATTATGTACTGTATGAAATAAGTGTCAAATCCATCTCTGTGGCATGTCCGTGTAAATGCGTGTGTTACCATATATTGCTGTGCTCGCTGCGCGTATTTGCAAGTATAGCGACTCATAATGTGTGTAGTTTGTATGTTCTTTTTATGTAATATTTTTAACTTTGACAGTACCGTTGAGCCAGTCCATAGCAAAACGAAGAAGGCAGGCTCTATTGTATTGCTCTATATCCGGCAGATTTAGCCCTCCATTCTGCACCGTCTGAGATAATTTAAAGAAGCTTATTCTGGGTCTTTTATTGGCCCAGATGAATTTAGAAATAGATGAGTTAAGGCGATAGAGGTCAGACTTAGAAATCATGACAGGTACCATCTGAAGGACATAGAGCAATTTGGGAAAACTAGCCATTTTCACCAGATTACAGCGGCCCATAAGATTGAGGGGTAGCTTTTGCCACAACGCCAATTCCGTTTGGAGTTTAGTGAGAATAGGGTGAACGTTGTCAGAGTAAAGACGAGCAGGGTCAGAGGAAAGAAGGATTCCGAGATATGTGATATGGGTGGGGGCCCATCGAAACGGAAAGGGAGTGTCCCAACCCGTAGCAATCTGGGGAAAAATAGCCAAAGCCTCTGATTTGTCAAAATTAATCGAGAATCCTTGTCAGTTATATCTATCCCTCCTGTTTTTCCTAACCCTAGATACCGGTGTATCACTGTACTTCACATTTACATGTATTTGTGAAGGGTGTCTTATTGCATTACTGGCTATACCCTTATTGTGTGCTGTGATATTGCTGTTAGTATGTGTTCCAAGGGCAAAGGTAACAAGGAGGCTACTGTTCCTCAGCTGGTCACCTGCAGCTCCTGTTCAGCGGGATTATCCCCGCATGACCCTGTGCAGGATGGTTTGTGTACAAATTGTTCCACCTCACCAGCCTGCCCCACCAGCCCCTGTCCAGGAACCATCCAGGGTGTATTCCTTCTCACAAGTTATGATGCAGATAGCGGACTGCTTATCAGCCCCTGCTATGCCTCACACTATGGGATTTCCGCAGCAGTTACAACATGCTTTACCAGTCCCACTTATGCATTCTTCCTGGGTGGATGTTTTTTCCACACTCAGTCCATAATCTGGCCCAAACTTCTGCCGCCTTTAAACAAATGTTACAAGGGGATAGACCTTCTACTTTAGATATACCCGCACTGGTGCGGGCAGTCAAATCCATTCTAGAAATAGAAGAGAAGGAGTCAGCTACTAAACCAAAAACTCCGGTATTCAAATGCCTGAAGGTTGTCAAGGATGAATTACATCAATCACATCAGCACACTGACCTCATGCATGAAGCATGGAGTACCCCTACTAAGAAGTTTCAAATACCAAAATGACTAACTTCTTTTTACCTTCTCCCATCTGGAAAATGTAGGTAGCACACCTGGTTAGAAACTCTACTTTGCGTATACTGTTTGCGTCTTCCCTGAGGGAGCTACGGAGAGAAAAATTTAAACTTGCCTCAAATCTATTATCTTACAGGGGCTATAACATACAAGCAGAGGGGGGTTGCAAATCCCACCCCTAAATTTCCCTTCAGCACACTAAAAATTACCTGTAACCATACCTGAACCTATCTGGTAATAGAAATTCAGAGAATTAGTCACACGTTTGCAAACACATGTTAAGCTGCTGAGCTACTTCACGGCTTCTCCGATATCAGCAGTCCTAACACTACATAATAGCAGTGCCCACATAGGGCCATGTAATTTGTCACAGTAGGCTTCATGATAAACGCTATTACTAAAACACACTGATAAAGCTAAATATTTATCGTATATAATACCCTTTATGAGGTCTAAGAACACTGTACGCTATTTATGTATGAAGTACCGTAAGGGTACGCTAGTTGCGTAACAATCGCTTTGCCGTGATCGAGACGCTCAAGCGTCACGTTCACTCACGGCCAAGAGATCACAGGCAGGCACGTTATTGGCTGTTAACTAACGTAATGATTCGCTATAGCGTAGCGAACGCTCGGGACCACGAGGAGATCACCAGCGGCGCTGACGCTCACTATATTAAACCTTTGTATCTAAACCATAAACAGTGTATTGTGCAGTAAAACCTTAGTGTAATGTTAGAGAGTAAATGCAACACAGTATAACCTTATTACCTTAAAAGCTGTTTGAGCGTCACCGACGCTCTGAGAATACTTAATACTATAAGAAACACACAGATACCGTACTCAGGGTCCAACGCCTAAAATATATATTATGAATGCTATACTTGCAAAAGAGTTAAACACAATACAAGTCATACACTACAATATAACATAGACTACCTAACCAGATAACTACACAGGAAATACAATACAATACAATTTAAAGGAAAATGAGAGAGAAAGGGAAGGAGGGAGAGAGAGAGAGAATGAGAGAGATTGGCCCACAATAACAAGAAGATCAATATAGTTGCGGAGAAACACTTACGCACAAGGGGAAACGATCGCATGCGCCTCGATATCCAGCTCCCGATTATCAGCAATGAGAACCGTTGAAGAGAGTGAACTGGATATGGTCGGCCTGCCTATTTATGCCCCACACATAATGCAATTCAATGGTCCCTACAATCTCATTGTTCATTGGACACAGGAATTCGGCTTCGCATTATAACAAAAGGTCATAGGTTGATTCATACAGGTGGGTTGTGACTGTTTCCAACTGTTCAGGTGGGTGGGATACTGAGTTTCCCGCCGCATGACTAAATAAGAACAAATAATAGTAAATGGACATAAACTCCTTATGTCCATAACTATTCGCACGAGCGATTAATCTGCTCCAAACCAACACCGGAATATTGCTATTTAAATACTCTTCCGATGGGTACCAAACACCACTGTATGACCCCTGTTAGACCCTTCGTACAATACAAAGAGGGATCTCTCTGTTCAGGAACATGCTATGTTAACTAAACTTTCCGAATCTATCAAAGGGACCATGATCTACAAAATACATTATTACTGAAAATATGTAACGATTGAGTCGCACGCTACGATCACATAAACTCTACCGTAAATACGCATACCGTGCGCCTGCGGGTGCCCGCGACTGTGAGTATGCGCACGCACGGGAGAGCGTACGCATGCGCAGCACGGACCTGTGTGAGGTGCAAATATGGTAGTGTGCATAGAGATATTTTTCTGACTTTGACAGTCCACCCTTTGGCAGTCAACAATAACTGCCACTTCCTGAAAACATTTTCAAAAAGAGAAAAATATATGTTAGGGGTTAATACATTTACATGGTTGGGTAAGGGAGGAGAGGAGATGGTAGGAAAAGGGTATGACCTAGTGAGATAGCAGAAGCATGTGTGTATGAATCCGTGCTTGGGGGTCATGTATCATCGTGCCGTACGTGTTTTAAATCAAGCTTCGAGGTATTGCGAAGTATACATGTGAATTCCTTCTTATCCCGTGGTACGGGTCTGTGGATGGGCTGTCAAACTTTACCGAGCTCTTTTCGGCTTTGGTTGTAACAAAATGGGGGAGCACATTTTAGTTGATGATACATGAATGGGGGAGATATGTGATTGCTGATATCTGTGCCTGTATTCCCTATCGACCATGTGTGTCATTACCTGAGGGTTGTAGAAATGAAGAAAAGACATAATTACGGTAAATGCGGTGGTATTCTATGTCAGGTAAATGTACAGTCGTCGACTGAGGTCTTGTTTGGTGTCTGTTGAATGCAGTCTTCTTTGTGCTTTTGCCCATAAGGTGCGAGCAAAAGCTGTCAATGTCCATAGATTTACAAAAGTGTTGGGCTAGCGTAATTTTAAAATTTCTAGGGAAACTGGGGATCCATGGCATAGTTCATCAAAAAATCTGTGTATCAGGTTGTCAAACTTCTTCTTTAATCCCTCTGTTGTCTGTATATCGGCTCATCAAATTCCTCGTCCAAGTGGGTCTTGTTACCTTGGAGGAAACGGAAAAACAGGTGAAAGAAACGGACCGTAGAAATCGCATTTTCATCACACCATTGTTTCTACATTTGGGTCATAAATCAAGTCCAGGTTAATTACAGTTTCCTCACTCCTTAAACTCATTACCCTAGTACGATGATTGCACTTCATTAAAGCCTGACCGCATCTAAATATCAATCCAATCGATATGACAACACCTAAGATACATAGGAGAAACTTCCCAACATCCATTATGACTCCTTGAGCCCAGTCTCCTAAACCAGAAAACCAATTTCGCGGGTTCAACCATGACACCCAACCAGTCAGCTCATTACCTACAGCGGCAAGAGTGAGATTGTGTCTCCTGCGAAATTCCCACTTCAATTGGAGAATATCGTCCATCTTTTGGTCTATGACCTCGACCGGATCCTCGGTGCTATTTGTAATATATGTGCAACATTTCACGCCGTATTGTGTTGCCAGTGTGACACAATATCCGCCTGTCACTGCTGTGAGGTAATTGAGAACCATTCTATGCTGTACCAGTTCTGTTTTGTAAGCCTGAAGTTCTCTTCCAGTATACCTAAACGTGTCATCATACATTTCAGTGATATTATCTAACAAATTGGCGAGCGCAGAAATGTATTTATAATTCAGCACTCCTCTA
This sequence comes from Pseudophryne corroboree, assembly GCF_028390025.1. Classification (NCBI taxonomy): domain Eukaryota; kingdom Metazoa; phylum Chordata; class Amphibia; order Anura; family Myobatrachidae; genus Pseudophryne; species Pseudophryne corroboree. The sequence continues at coordinate 867,455,856 of NC_086447.1, forward strand.
GCGGTGCGGGTGAAATCTAACGCGATTAAGAATTGAATCCCGGTGGATTCACTTATCAGATCAGAGGCCGGATGCTCTGTCTTCTCTATCAGGTGCCTTTTAACAACGTGCTCGTAATGGGTGTGAGTATAAGGAGCTTGGGCACCACGGTGTATGTCTTTCATTTTGTCATGTGATACAGTCATTACTTCAGGCAGTACTTTTCCAATATAACACAATCCTTCAGAGTTTGGGGCAAGCCACTTGTACGCCTTTCTCCCGCATATGAAATATGCATCATCGGGGAGAACATATGGGACGGAGTAGGACATAACCATATTACACACCTTCCATGTGAACTCTCCTAACCCTAATTCTTCCATCTGCTTAGTACACGTATCAGGTTGTACGATATGTGCACAGTATCCTGGTGATACCTCTCCAACTTTAGTAATCCTATTTCCTAAGGTATACCTATACCGGAAAGATTTTCCTCTACTGGCTATGTGGCGTACAAGCTCTGTATCTGTAGGCATTCTATCTGCTCTATGCGAAAAGGTCATGGTGTGATTACTCCATGACACTTCCCAATTTCCCGGTTTTCGGGGATTGGAGATGTTGAAACATAATAGGGACCTATCCACATGGTATTGGTGGAGCTTCAAACTAGGAGGGCTGGAGATATTAAACCTCCGGTCCACCGGTCTCCCACCATTTAACTCAAGTACCTCCTCTATCGTTAAAGGAAATGGTACTAGCCCTGATTTGCTATGACCCTGAGGTACTTGAGAGCATACCCAACAATCTGTTTTGTTTAACACATTACCCACTAAGGAGTGATAGTCACTCAATGGATGCCGGTCCATATGGATATTAAAACTGGATTGGCATTTCTTAATGCACCCATCCTCAATGACATTGTTACAGAGCCTACAGATACAGTTTTCTTCAGCTAACAATCCTTCACAATTCCTTCTATGGTCAATGCTATCGGATCGTTTTCTGATACTCGCCTTTGCTTGTTGATTATGTTGTTCTCGGAAAACTACACCTCCATCTTTATCATCAGAACCCATTCCAGAACCTCTCTCGACCTCCATGGTACTCTCGCCGGAACAGACTGCTCTGGTCAACATCATGGTCAACAGGAAAATCCGGATCACAGTCTCTTGGGGCAAGTCCATCTTATAGGAGGAGACGAAGAAGAATGAGAGGGGGAAAAAAATGATTGAGGGAGATGGGATGGGAAGTTGGAGAAAAACAATAAAAGGGAACAGGGGATCGACAACTGCTTTTGGTCTTGTGATTTTCAATGCTCAGGTGCCGCCTCAATCTTCCTGGAACAGACACTCCAGTGATACAACCTTTACCGTCTGTTCCTTATCACGGGACCTCTCTGGATCAGCAACCTTCTTACAGTGGGACGAATGAACCCAAGTCTCTCTCTCAGCAACCTTCAATGCTGTAGTGCTAGTCAATAAGACCTGGTATGGTCCTTCCCATCTGTCAATAAGGCAACCTGAGCGTAGAAAATTCCGTATCATTACATAATCCCCAGGTTCAATGTCATGACAATTACTATCTGGTAAATCAGGAATCACTAACTTCAGATTATCATTTTGATTCCTTAACTGTTTACTCATGTTAATCAAGTATTTTACAGTCACTTCATTGTTACACTTCAAATCATCCTGAGGGTTAATCATAACATGCGGTTGTCGACCAAACAAGATTTCAAAGGGAGACAGATTAAGAGGGGACCTGGGAGTGGTTCTGATGCTGTACAGTACAATGGGTAAAGCTTCTGGCCATGTCAATCCTGTCTCTGCCATCACTTTACTCAGTTTATTTTTAATAGTGCTGTTCACTCTTTCCACTTTCGCACTCGCCTGTGGACGGTATGGAGTATGCAGCTTGCTATCAATTCCCATCAATTTACACATTCCTTGAAAGACATCACCTGTAAAATGGGTACCCCTATCACTTTCGATAATTCTAGGGATACCATATCTACATACAAATTCCTGCACAATTTTCTTAGCAGTAAACATAGCGGTATTTGTGGCCGCCGGAAATGCTTCGACCCAATTTGAGAAAACATCTATACAAACAAGTACATATTTCAAATTTCGACAAGGGGGTAATTGAATGAAGTCAATCTGTATTACCTGGAAAGGGCCGCCGGCAGGTGGGATATGGGATGGTTCTGTAGGTATTGCCTTTCCAATATTCTTTCTCAAACAGGTAAGGCATGACATGGCTCTTTTACTCGCATGAGAGGAGAATCCTGGGGCGCACCAATATGCTCTTACCAACTTGCACATCCCTTCCTTGCCTAGATGAGTCAGCCCGTGAGCTGCTTCAGCCAAACATGGAAGATATGCTCTGGGGGCCACTGGTTTACCATGTCCATCCGTCCAGAGTCCTGAGGACTCCTGGCCATATCCCTTTGCCTTCCAGACTGCCTTTTCCTGTGTGGAACACAAATTTTGCATCTCACACAACTTCTGTGTGTTGATGGTATTAAATACCATCAGTTGTGTGGTGTCTGTCTGTCTGGGGGTAGCAGCTGCTAACTTAGCTGCTTCGTCTGCTCGGCTGTTACCAAGCGATACTGGGTCTTGGCTATATGTATGTGCTTTACATTTGATAACAGCCACTCTGTCGGGTTCCTGTATCGCTGTTAGAAGCCTTTTTATGTGAGCTGCATGCGCTACCGGTGTACCAGCTGCCGTCATGAAATTTCTGAGGCGCCATAGGGCTCCGAAATCATGGACTACCCCGAATGCGTATCTAGAATCGGTGTAGATATTGGCTGATTTGCCCTTAGCCAATTCACATGCTCTGGTTAGGGCGACCAGTTCAGCAACCTGGGCTGAGTGAGGTGGGCCTAGTGGTTCCGCTTCTATGGTGCCTTGGTCATCTACGACTGCGTATCCAGTACACAAGTCTCCCGAGTCTGTCTGTCTATGACAACTACCGTCCCGTGTAGAACGTAAGTTCTGCATCTTCCAGTGGGTTGTCACTGATGTCAGGCCTTGCGGTAAAATTTTGGGTCAAATATTCCATACAATCATGAGTATCTTCCTTTGTATTAAATCCTCCTTCCCCAGTACTCTCATCCTCCACCCTTTGGGTCTGTCCAGACACACTTGGGAGATATGTTGCAGGATTTAATGCACTGCATCTCCTTATGGTGATGTTTACGGGGGCCATTAGTGCCAATTCCCATCTTGTAAACCGCGCTGATGAGACGTGCCTGGTTTGGGCAGAATTTAACAAGGCTGACACTGCATGTGGTGTATGAATTGTGAGGTTGTGACCTAGCACGACGTCTTCGCTTTTCGTTACTAGCAATGCTATCGCAGCAACGCTTCGCAAGCATGTGGGGAGGGATCGCGCTACCGTGTCTAGCTGAGCGCTGTAATATGCTACTGGCCTGCTGGCATCACCGTACTTTTGGGTTAGTACGCCTGCCGCGCAACCAGCACTTTCTGTTCCGTATAGTTCAAAGGGTTTCCCATAGTCCGGCATACCTAATGCTGGTGCCTGCGTTAGGCACTGTTTAAGTCTCTCAAATGCTGCCTCAGACTCGTCTGTATGCGAAATCCGATCAGGTTTGTTTGAGGAGACCATTTCCTGCAAAGGTAACGCTAAAATGGAAAACCCTGGGATCCAATTACGGCAATACCCACACATTCCTAAAAATGTTCTGATCTGTTGCTGGGTTTGTGGCAGAGTCATGTCTCTAATTGCTTGAATTCTATCAGCGGTCAGGTGTCTCAGTCCTTGTGTTAAACAGTGTCCCAAATATTTTACCTTAGTTTGGCATAATTGCAACTTGTCTTTGGAAACCTTGTGTCCTGTGTCTGAAAGATGAAACAGGAGCTGTTTCGTATCCTTCAGGGATGCCTCCAATGAATCAGAACACAGTAGTAGATCATCCACGTACTGTATTAATACTGATCCACTCACTGGTTGGAAAGACTGTAAACAATCATGCAAAGCCTGAGAAAATATACTTGGGCTATCTATGAATCCTTGTGGTAATCGAGTCCATGTGTATTGGACTCCTCTGTATGTAAATGCAAACAAATATTGACTGTCAGGGTGCAGAGGTACCGAAAAGAAAGCGGAGCAGAGGTCAATAACAGTGAAAAATTTCGCAGTGGGAGGGATTTGCATTAGGATGACAGCTGGATTTGGCACTACGGGGAACTGACTCTCAACTATTTTGTTAATCCCCCTTAGATCCTGCACTAGCCGGTAACCCCTCCCCCCACTCTTTTTCACAGGGAAGATGGGACTATTAGCAGTGCTGGACGTTCTTACCAGAATGCCCTGTTGTAGCAAGCGCTCTATTACTGGGTAAACTCCTAACTCCACCTCTGGCTTCAGAGGGTACTGTGGGATTTTTGGAGCTATCCTACCATCTTTTACTTGTACAACTACCGGAGCTACGTTTGCCATTAATCCAGTGTCCTGTCCATCTTTAGTCAAAAGTGACTCTGGTATCTGAGATGTCATTTCTTCTACTTGGGAGGGAGTCCTATTTGTCATAGTGGTATGCGACATTAATTTTGACGGGGAGTCTAACATGTCTCGTACTTCCTGAGCGTGATTCTCAGGTATGTCCAAGAATACACCTTCAGGAGTACAATAAATGACGCACCCCATTTTACACAGTAAGTCTCTTCCCAGGAGATTGGTCGGTGCCGATGCAGCCAGCAAAAAGGAATGCTTGGTATGTAAAGGCCCTATTGTAATCTCTGCTGGTTTGCTAACAGGGTAATGCTGGACTACTCCTGTTACTCCCACGGCTGGAATTGTCCTACCAGTGGTCCTCATGCCCACTGTCGAATTTATCACTGATTTGGCCGCCCCTGTGTCTACAAGAAAGTTTAATGATTTACCAGCTACATTGATTGCAATTTCTGGTTCATTTCCAAGACTTGCAATCAATTTTACTGGCTGCAGATTACAGGTATTGGGTATGGTGACCTCCCTGAATCCCGCTGGCAGCAACTACTTGTGAGGGAGTTAGCTGGGAACTACCAGAGGTTTGCCACTCTCTGTTTGGGGGGTATCTTTTTGTTTCCCCTGCATGTGGCTCATAACTCCGTTTCTGCGGACCTTGCTCCCAATGTCGTGTGTCGTGTCGTTGTCTAGGGGGTTGGTATGAGTTTCGTACATTCTTTACTCTACAATCTCGTGCCATGTGTCCCTGTTTATGACAAGAATAACAAGTAACCACACTTGACTTACCCACAGGGTTTGGTGATACAAACAAAGGCTGCCTTGTGGTCAGGGCCTGTATACTTACGGCCATTAACTTATCACTTTGTTGTTCCCTGTGTCTGGTGATGTTCCTATCGTGATCAATAGCAGCCTCTCTCAAAGTAGCCACAGACAGACCTCGCCAACATGGTTGTGTGGTCTGTACCCTAGTCTTTAATGATTCTTTTAAACCATCCATCAGTACCGATACTGCTACTTCTCGATGGTTTATGTTTGTTTTAATGTCCTCTATGCCTGTGTATTTTGCCATTTCTGATAATGCTCTGTGAAAATACTCTGCAGCTGTCTCTGACTCCTTCTGTTTAATGGAGAATATCTTGTTCCATCTGACTACCGCTGGGAAATACTCTTTTAACTGTAAGTTTATTCTTTTTACATTGTCTTTGTTGTACACATCTGTAAGAGGTACATCCTGATCTAATCCGCAATCAGCTAAAAATTGAGTTGCGTCAACATTGGAGGGTAAACATGCTCTCAGCAATATCTGCCAGTCTTTATTGTTGGGCTCTACAGTGTTACCTAAGTCTCTGATGTATTTTTGACTGGCAACTAAATCTTTTCTAGGGTCAGGGAATTCAGACACTATGGTCCTTAATTCCATTCTGGAAAATGGGCTATACATGGCAATGTTCCTCACAGGGGTGACCCCTGATGTGTCAGTTTTCCCATTTGGAACAGCTATTACCCTAACAGGAGTAACTCTAACAACATCACTCTGTGTGGGTTCTACAGCCTGTGGTGAAATGGCTTCAGCATAGTGTATGGTGCCGTACTTACCTGTAGATACGACCTCACCTATCCCTCCGCTAGGGGCCTTTGTTACTAATCTCGTGGGTGGAGCTGTGCCTACTGTGGTCTCTGCTATGGTGGCTGCTAGAGAGAGCGCTGAAATTGTTGCCGATTCGTCTTCTTGATCACACTCCTGAGGAAAGTTCAAAACAGGGTACAACTTGCACGGGTTAATACTTGCGTTGGTTAATTGGTTAACATTATCTTTAACATTTATACAGTTGCTAAGTGTTTGTGTGTTACACCTTAGTGCGTCATTCTCCGCAACCAATTTCTCTCCTGATATGTATGGTGGCGGTGGGGCCGTGGCTATCAGTTTTCTGATTGAGCCAGATCCCGCCGCCTGAGCCAATCCTCTCTGTATGTCACCTTCCTGTTGTCACAACTGCAAATAATCGTAATGTTTGATTCGTCTCTTTGTTGATTTAATGAGACATATCCTTCTCCTTAAATTCGTTAACACTTCTGTGCTGAAGCTACCTACTCTTGGGAATTTCTCCCCGTCATGTACTGTCATTCTCTCCCATTCATCACATAAAGCTTCTGTGTGACTTCCGTATTTCTCACACATTACATACCTTGCCGACCCAATTGGTCGGTTCACTGAATCAACCCGAACCGAGGTTGATCGCCCCCTACCTGAACAAGTGGCCCCCATAGTTCGAAGGTGTTGCTTTATTTAACCAACCCTTACGCAAACCAAATGTCCAAAATAGGCTGACGGTGGCGGTTTACCGAGTACCCCACTCACTCGCCCACGCCGACCAATACGACCTGATCACACCGATATGGTGCTGGCGTACTCGACCTAGGGCCCCTGCGACCTGAACCTCTATTTACTGGAACCTGTGAGGGTGATCCGAAGAACACTTACTCTTTCCAGTAACTATTGGTTGCTGGATAGTTCCTGAGTGAGCAGCGAACTTCCCTTAAAATAAAAAAAAGTTACACAAATCACGTTAGAATGTACAAATAGCGTTTATGACCTTCTTACACAAATAGTACCGGTCAGGTTTACTAATGCACACAATTACGTGCGGTACAATCGTTTAGTACACAAGCAACTAATCTTATGTACTGAGCGACCAGTGGAATCGAAAATTTCGGCTGCGAATTCCTTCAGCCAGAGCTTATATGGCCTATATGGGTGTTGCACCAACCCTTTCTTGGTGTTGTGCCTGTGGACTGTATAGCAGACTTCCTTGTCTGCTGTACCTGAACCTGTTGGTCTGCTATGACCTCCTGGTCTGTTACAGTATGACCTCCTGGTCTGCTACACTCTAATGTTCAAATTGTATATTTAACCAGGGATGCCTCCCTAGCCACCATGTACGTCACTTACACGCATGTACCTCACGAGAACTCGACTTTTCTTGTGGTTCAACCTGTAAAATTGTATACAACACACTCACTCACCACATGTACACTTTTGTTTCTATTTCTATTTCTGCGCAGAAATTTCTCTTTAGACCAGATGTGTTACAAATTAGGAGAAGGGTCTATTAATTTAAATTTGGAATAAAAAAAAAAAAATTTTTGCGCGATTTATCGCCTGGCGTTATTTACCGCGTGGCGCTACTTATCGCGTTGAGAGGAGAGAAAAAAAACTTGTGATTTGAGTTACGTGGGCGTACCCGTACGCTCCGTTGCGTAATATACGCTGCGTGCGTCGGCCCTTGGATTGCGTACGCAAGTCTCAGTCTTTTGTTAGAGACACGTGTACGCAAAGCAAAGATCCACCGTAACACAATTTATACGTTTATCAACTATAGAACTGGCAAACAGGAGAGTGACATACGAAAATACACCAATGAAAAGGAAATGCAGATATATATGTGTGCGTGCGTGTGTACGCAAGACAGAAAAATAAACAGTTTTAAAAAGACACTATTGTTTTGTTCTTACCTCCGGTTCCCGGATTCCTTCAGCACCCTTTACTAAGAGAAGCAGACGCTTATCCAAACAGCACTACGAGGAATATGATCTCCCGCCCTTTGCTGCTGGATAATGTCTGCTGAAATTACCTAGTGTAGATATGTGAAGGACGGGCGAGCCGCCAATTGATAAAGCTAAATATTTATCGTATATAATACCCTTTATGAGGTCTAAGAACACTGTACGCTATTTATGTATGAAGTACCGTAAGGGTACGCTAGTTGCGTAACAATCGCTTTGCCGTGATCGAGACGCTCAAGCGTCACGTTCACTCACGGCCAAGAGATCACAGGCAGGCACGTTATTGGCTGTTAACTAACGTAATGATTCGCTATAGCGTAGTGAACGCTCGGGACCACAAGGAGATCACCAGCGGCGCTGACGCTCACTATATTAAACCTTTGTATCTAAACCATAAACAGTGTATTGTGCAGTAAAACCTTAGTGTAATGTTAGAGAGTAAATGCAACACAGTATAACCTTATTACCTTAAAAGCTGTTTGAGCGTCACCGACGCTCTGAGAATACTTAATACTATAAGAAACACACAGATACCGTACTCAGGGTCCAACGCCTAAAATATATATTATGAATGCTATACTTGCAAAAGAGTTAAACACAATACAAGTCATACACTACAATATAACATAGACTACCTAACCAGATAACTACACAGGAAATACAATACAATACAATTTAAAGGAAAATGAGAGAGAAAGGGAAGGAGGGAGAGAGAGAGAGAATGAGAGAGATTGGCCCACAATAAGAAGAAGATCAATATAGTTGCGGAGAAACACTTACGCACAAGGGGAAACGATCGCATGCGCCTCGATATCCAGCTCCCGATTATCAGCAATGAGAACCGTTGAAGAGAGTGAACTGGATATGGTCGGCCTGCCTATTTATGCCCCACACACAATGCAATTCAATGGTCCCTACAATCTCATTGTTCATTGGACACAGGAATTCGGCTTCGCATTATAACAAAAGGTCATAGGTTGATTCATACAGGTGGGTTGTGACTGTTTCCAACTGTTCAGGTGGGTGGGATACTGAGTTTCCCGCCGCATGACTAAATAAGAACAAATAATAGTAAATGGACATAAACTCCTTATGTCCATAACTATTCGCACGAGCGATTAATCTGCTCCAAACCAACACCGGAATATTGCTATTTAAATACTCTTCCGATGGGTACCAAACACCACTGTATGACCCCTGTTAGACCCTTCGTACAATACAAAGAGGGATCTCTCTGTTCAGGAACATGCTATGTTAACTAAACTTTCCGAATCTATCAAAGGGACCATGATCTACAAAATACATTATTACTGAAAATATGTAACGATTGAGTCGCACGCTACGATCACATAAACTCTACCGTAAATACGCATACCGTGCGCCTGCGGGTGCCCGCGACTGTGAGTATGCGCACGCACGGGAGAGCGTACGCATGCGCAGCACGGACCTGTGTGAGGTGCAAATATGGTAGTGTGCATAGAGATATTTTTCTGACTTTGACAACACCCAGACAGAAAGCTAAATTACCCAGGAGCCACCCCCAGGATCTCCCATTGGCACTACAAGGAACAGCATGCCTTCTAAATACTGCTCCCATTCAATGCCTCTCACACACAAGCAGACAGACAATGGTAGTTGCTTGGTCATTCCTGGAGATAATTATGTATCAGGTGCTGGAAAGGGGGAGGGGGTCACAGACAAACAGATAGGGGGGCGGTTGTACTCTGGATGTGTTTTAGTAATAGCCTTTATCATGAGGCCTACTGTGACAAATTACATGGCCCTATGTGGGCACTGCTATTATGTAGTGTTAGAACTGCTGATATCGGAGAAGCCGTGAAGTGGCTCAGCAGCTTAACATGTGTTTGCAAACATGTGTGACTAATTCTGTGTAACCATAACCAAAATTACCTGTAACCATACCTGACCCTATCTGGTAATAGAAATTCAGAGAATTAGTCACACATTTGCAAACACATGTTAAGCTGTTGAGCCACTTCACGGCTTCTCCGATATCAGCAGTCCTAACACTACATAATAGCAGTGCCCACATAGGGCCATGTAATTTGTCACAGTAGCCTTTAGGTCCAGGTATGGTTACAGGTAAAAAAAAAAAATTCAGGTATGGTTACAGGTAATTTTTAGTGTGCTGAAGGGAAATTTAGGGGCTATAACATGACTGGCTATGGCATCAGCCTGGGTGGCCAAAACTATTGAAAGCTGGGCAGAGGCCCTAGTAGACAGTCTTCCCTCTGACGCTACCGGAGAACAGCTGTTCCACATCTTCCATAACAAGGACGCAGCCTCTGATCTGCACTGAATACTGGCCTCCTTGCTTCCAAGGCATCTGCTACCTCTGTGGGCACCCGCGGGGTACTCTGGCTACGCTCATGGAAAGTAGATACGGACTCCTAGAAACCCTCCACCTGATGGGGCAGGTCTCTTCCTCGGGTATGCTCTCACTTTTCCTGAAGGTACGCTCTCACTCCCCTTCCTCCAGCAGTTCTTTTGTACAGTACATCCAACAGACCCGATCATGGCCCCAGCTCTCCAGAATTCCAGTCTCTACTGGAGTCAGGTGTTTTAAAACCTGTCCCTTCGGTACATCAGGGAGCCCGTTTTTACTTTACCCTCTTCTTGGTTCAGAAACCCATTGGGTCTCATCGATCTATCCTCAATCTCAAGTCACTGAACAATTTTATCCGAGTACCCATACTTCGCATGGAAACCCTCCATTCCATTGTCCTGGCTTTGGAGCCCAGGGGCTTTATGGTGTCTGTGGACATTCAGGATGCCTACCTGCATTTACGTATTATACCCACTCATCAACTGTTTTTCTGGTTTGCTGACCTTCAGCAACATTACCAATTTCAGGCACTGCCTTTTGGTCTTTCTGCAGCACCACTGGCCTTTACCAAAATCATGGCAGTTTTGGCGGCCCAGCTCTGTCGTCAGGGGGTCAGAATACTCCCATACCTGGATGACCTACTGATTCTATAGCACACTCTCTTGAGGTCCTTCACCATCATCTTCAGCTGACCATTGCCTTCCTGCAAACACATGGCTAGCTCATCAACTGGAAAAAGTTCTTCCTAGCTTCCTTCTTAAAGGATGTTGCATCTAGGAGCTCTCCTGGACTCTCAGGTACAGAGAATTTTCCTGCCAGCAAACACACTTTCCGCACTGCAAATGCGACTATGCAAGTTACTGCAGAGTCACAGAGTGTCTATCCACTCAGCAATGCAGGTGATGGGGTCCCATGGTCTCCACCTTCGACATGGAAAATACGCAATTCCACTCCAGGCCCCTTCAACACCTGATCCCCTCCAAGTGGAATGGACATCATTTGATCAGGTCCCAGACAATGTTCCTCGCTCCGGAAGTTCATCTGTCCCTATGCTGGTGGCTATAGCTGTCCCACTTGGACAAGGGTTGCCCCTTCTGGATTGGGTGGTCCTCACCACGGATGCCAGCCTCTGTGGGTGTGGCGGAGTAACCGGTCAACACTCCTTGCAGGGCCATTGGACTCCCTCCGAGAGTTGCTTTCCAAGCAACGTCCTGGAGATTTGAGCTGTATACAGAGCACTTATTCTGGCAAGCTTGTCCAAGTCCAGTCCGACAACGCCACTGCAGTAGCCTACCTCAATCACCAGAGAGGCACGCGCAGTTTGTTGGCAATGCAGGAAGTAGCTCAGGTGTGCCAAACGTCATCTCCCGGCCATCTCAGCGGTGTTTATCGCGAGGATCCTCAACTGGGAGGCGGACTTCCTCAGCCATCACGATGTACATGCGTGAGTGGACTCTACACCCAGAAGTCTTCCAGCTCCTGGTGGACAAATGGGATCTACCGGACGAAGACCTCATGGTCTCACAACACAACCACAAAGTTCCAGTGTACAGTTCCAGAACCAGAGACCCCCAAAGCCGCCTTTGCCGATGCTTGGCACTAAAGTGGACCTTCCATCTGGCATACCTCTTCCCTCTGGTATCCCTCCTTCCCAGGGTTCCTCGCAAGTTCAAGCAGAAAGAAGGCACCGTGCTGTTGCTAGCGCCAACCTGGCCCAGGAACCATTGGTTCACTGATCTACAGAATCTCTCCATAGACACTCCATTCCTGCTTGCTCTGCAGCAAGAACTATTATCTTAGGGTCCCTGTCTGCACCTGGACCTAGCCCTTCTGTCTTTGACAGTGTGGCTCTTGAGTCGTCCCTCCTAAGATCCAAGGGGTTCTTCCACTCTGTGATTTAAACGAAGCTCGGGGCATGGAAGCCTGCCTCAGTCTGCATCTGCTACCGAGTTTGGCACGCTTACTTCCAGTGGTGTTTTACAAGATGCTATGGACCTCCTAGTTTTAGATTTTCCTGGGTGCTTGCATTTTGCCAGACTGGATTGGATCTCGGACTCTGCCTGGCATCCCTTAAAGTGCATGTCTCTGCTCTGTCAGTCTGGTTCCAGCAAATAATTGCTCCTCTGCCGGATGTTTGAACCTTCTTTCAGGGAGTCCTTCGCACTCAACCTCCCTTTGTCGTCCCCCCAGGGGCTCTGTGGGATTTGTCTTTGGTTCTCCAGGCGCCCCCCATTTGAACCTCTGGAATAAGTGGACCTCAAGTGGCTGACAGAGCTTTACCTTCTGGCCATTGCCTCTGCCCGAAGAGTGTCATATTTAGGGTCACTCTCCTGTCGCTCCCCCTTTCTGAGCTTTCATCCTGACAGGACTGTTTTACGTACCCCGGGACGGCTACCACCCCAAGGCAGTATCCAGGTTCCATCTTAACGAAGAAATCATAGTTTCGGCCTTCCACTCCCCGACCTTTCAGCAGGGAAAGCCTCCTTGGATGTGGATTTACGTGGATTGTACCAGCTACATCAGAAAAACATATTCCATCTTCATCCTATTTGGGTTCCACAAGAGAGGATGGCCAGCGCTAGATGGCTTTGCATAACTATCTCATGGGCTTACATGCAGGCTGACCTCCTTGTATCAGATAGTCTCTGCCCATTTAACTTGCTCTGTGGGTCTTTTGTGGCCAGTATATGGTGGCGTTTCTGTGGAACAACTGTGCAAGGTGGCCATGTGGTCTTCAGTCCACACCTTTCTTAGGTTCTATGCCTTTGATACATTAGCTATTCAGGATGCTTCCTTTGGGCACCAAATTCTCCTCTCATCTCAGGAGCATCCCCTCCCTTAAGAAACCGCTTTGGGACATCCACAATGTCATCTCTGTGGATTCCTATGGACCATGAAGAACAAAATAAGAGTTATGGTAGTCTTACCATGGTTATCTCTTTTTCTTTGAGGTCCATAGGATCCACAGGGTGCCCACACTGACTCACATGGCTTCTCTATTGTATGAGATAGTGTCTCTCATGTGTACCAGTCTTTCTTCTCTCCTCCCCTGCCTTGGGTTTGTTCACAAAACTGGCTAGCCTTAACTGGGGCTGGGATATAGGGGAGGAGAGACTGGAGCATCCTGGTACTTCAAAAGTTTTAACTGTTTGGTGCCCGGTCCTCTCCAACCACCTACACCCAAATGTCATCCCTGTGGATACTATGGACCTCAAAGAAAAAGAGTTAATCATGGTAAGTCTACCCTAACTCTTATTTTACCTACAGATTGTGAGCTTGCGAGCATGGTCTTTCTACCTCTGTTATTACATTTTTGTTTTATCACTGTGTCCAATTGTAAACTGCAACAAAATTTGGTGCGCTATATAAGAAATTGTTAAAATAATATAATAATATACATCCTTTGCACATTGCTGCAGACACATAAAAAAATAACAAAATTCTGAGATTCTGCCAGTACCAGGTCATAGGTATAATGAGGTTAGAGCACCAGGCCAGTGGCGTCACAAGGCGGGTGCGGGGTGTGCGGCCCGCACCCGGGTGTGACACCTGGAGGGGGTGACACCAAATGTCAGCTCCTCCGTAGTGACAGGAGCCAGGTGCTGCAGTGTAAAATTCCGCTACAGCACCCGGCTCCTGTCATAGCAGAGGAGCCGACAGCACACTGAGACCGTCTCTGGGGGAAGCCCAGCATCTCCGGAGATGCTGGGCACGCCCCCAGAGTGACGATACCAGTATTCCCGCGAAGCCACGCCCCCTAGCTGTAAGGCCACGCCCCTTTTTTACCGCGATCGCGGCAGTACATCAGGGGTGCGCACCGGGTGTCACCACACCTGGTGACGCCTCTGCACCAGGCCCTAAGTATACTGAATACATAGGCACACGCAGCGGGGTTTCTGGTTGCCCAGAAACCCCCCTCCCCTTGGCAAGTGGCAAACTATGACAACAATAGCAATGGTATAGAATATGATTACTAGAGCTGCCGCCGCATCATGCAGAGCTGCTGCACATACCCAGTAGCAGCTTTTTCTACAAAGTTTGCTGTGTGTGTGGTTCTGAGCCCTCATTCAGTGCACTGGACCAAAGAGTAGCTACCAGAAAGAAGAGACAGGAGCCTTACCATGAGGTGGGAGAATGTGTGCTTAGAAAGTGAGGTACTAGTTCCATAATGTTTGTGCCTTTATTATAGTATGTTTAACCTTTTCCAGACCACTTATATTATTTATATAATTTAAATATGTTTCTTACAGCCTATACTATAGATCAGTGGTTCTCAACCTCGGTTCTCAAGTACCCCCAACAGTTCATGTTTTCCAGGTCACCTAGCAGTTGAACAGGTGTATTTATTACTCACTGACACATTTTAAAAGACACACAGGTGGAGCAAATTATTTCACTTGCAGTCCTGTGAGGAGATCTGGAAACATGAACTGTAGGGGGTACTTGAGGACCAGGGGTGTAGCGAGGGTTGCTCCGGTGGAGCACGAGCTCCGGGTGCTTGAAAAGTTAGAGGGCGCATTGCCGCCTGCCCACCCCCTCCTTCTGTCCGCTATACTGCGAGCCGCTGTACAGACAGCCGCAGAGCAGGAGGAGAAACAAAGGGGGTGCATACTCGGCGCGCACTGTCCCTGTTTTAAACATGTGGGGTGCCCAAAGGAAACTGTCGCCCTGAGCTCCACAAGGTCTAGATCTGGCCCTGTCACCAGTTTAGGATTTTTCAATATTTTTTTCTTTTCAAAAAGTAACATGCCCCCAATTCAGTACAGGGGAGGGGGTGCCGAAAAATACCCTTGCTCCGGGCACAATGACGCCTAGCTACACCTCTGTTGAGGACCGAGGTTGAGAACCACTGCTATAGATCATCTATAATGTTCCGCAGAGTGGAATATATGGAGATTACATTTGGAAACCCCCCTCTAGAAATCCTGCGTTTGCCACTGGAATATCAGAACTTCTAACTCTTGGAAGGAGATTAATGATGACCTTGGTGCAGATCAGAGTACATTACACAAAGATAATGTGGCAGAGTTGGCCAAGCGGAAATGGTGTCATTGAACACTAATTTAAAGACATCAAGTGGAAAAAGTGGGTTGGGCAGCGCTGTAATTGAAGTGATTGAAATGAGCAATTTTTGACAATATATATTAAAATTCTTTATCAATTTATAAAAAAACAAATAAAATATGATTATTATTCACTCCTCAGAATTAACTGGTAAAAATACTGATATGCACCTAGATCAGTTCATCTTCATCTATATGTTAGACCATATGTGTCTGTTCCTGAGTAATTACCCAGGTAAGTTCACAAGTCCCTCAGAGGTTTGTTCGCAAAATGACACAGTTCGGTTATTTGATAGTTACCGATCACCGTATTAGAGGTGGAAAGGCTTCCATGAAGGTGCTTCCATGCTGGAAGTGAATGTCCTCATTTAGATGGTGATTGCTGTGGTTGTCCTCATTAGGGTAGGCAAAAGTTTGATGGTGAATCCTGGGCTGGTTCAGACACAGAATGGCGGTCTTGAAGAACTGAAGTGGTGCAGAAGGGGGGTCCTAACGCGTTTCACTGCTTCCCCAGAAGATTTGCAGCTTTGTCAAAGGATACCATGCAGTGAGAAATGGGGGTTTATATACCCTTCTTAATGAGGAGGATTGATAACACGTGTAACAGGAAATTGCTTCAATCACTTCAAAGTATGTCTACAGAATGAATATAATGTTATGAAGGCAGACCTAATCTATTTATTTAATCAATATTCTATTATTATTAAAATTTATTACGATTTTGCAGTTTTTATTTGTTTCACTAGGTATGTTCCAGGAAGTACAAGTTAGACGACTTTCAACCAATAAAAATATGTGTTTACACCTAGTTGTTATGGTGATTCTATCTTATGAGCTTCCATTGGTGGCTCAGTTAGATTGACATAAATTTCAGCCAATTAGATTATCTGACCAGTTGATTGGTCTGGGGCGGTCATGTGGTCGCTGGTGTTTCTCCGTTATCCACGGAGACCAACTTAATGGGAATTTATGTTACACACACGTGACTTTCACTGCATAGTCACGTGACGCTTGTAGCCAGGTTTAACTGGTTGTATATGGCCAGTGGAAGCACGAATGACGTGCAGTTAATATCGTCCATCTACTTTACATCATGACGTCTCACGTGACCCGACGTTCTTGTGGCGAGTCACGTGACACGTCATCTCCTGGCAATCCAAGTGTGGGCTAATATATATATCTACCAGTATATATCCTTACTGGATTATTCTATTTGGTATGTAGTATCGCCCCCTCAATTGTGTCATATGTTGTAAACCAATACGATATTGTCCTCGCTCCGGGTCACGTGACACGCGTCGGACACACGGCCGGGTCATGTGTCTCGGCGCCGTCACGCGTCCCAGGAGTCTGGACACATCCATATGATTAGTTTTAAAACTTGATTTAGATAGATCTCTACAGGTCATATTTCACAAAGTAATAACCCAAATAGAAGAAAAGAATGAAACAGATGGGAGAAACAGAGAGAATATATTCTAATATCAGACCCTATGGAATTTCACAGGACTCACGAAAATTCTATCATGTGACCAGGGTGGGAGGTGTTAAATAAATAAATTCATCATATATCTGTCTTGCAACATTTGTTTCTGAAATAGAAGTGGAGACTCAACTCCTAAAAGGTGGTATTTAGCTATGCACCGATATAACAAATTTGGATGGTTCTTAATCATAATATACACAGTTTCTAAATACATTTATTCAGGGAGTTGCTAAAAGCACCCAACATACACTGCTATATGTATAGAAAATTTCAATGTACCCCCTATTTATTCGTGGTGGCTTATTCGTGTACATTAAAGGAGGTTTCACTTGCGTAGATATTAAATATAATAACATAGTCATGCTATAATAACACATTCAGTTCTACTGCTTCGTTTAGTCCGTCAGGATAGATAGAGCCTATTTTATGCATCCAGTAGACTTCTTGTCTACATAATTTGCTAAAGCGGTCTCCACCTCTACTGGTGATGGGTATGTGTTCTACTCCCATCACCTTTAGACTAGTTGGGTCGCTATTATGAACGTCGAAAAAGTGTTTAGATACACTGTGTGTTAGTACTCGGTTTAGGATATTCCTACGATGTTCTAAAAATCTTATCCGTAATTTTCTCGTTGTACGACCTACATATCTCTGATTGCACCCACAGATAAGTATATAAATGACATAAGAGCTATTACAGTTGATGAAGCCTCTAATATCCCAGGAATTATGACAGTTATTATTAGATTTAGATGTTTGTATATGTTTACATGTAATACATCTATCCCCACCACATTTGTAAAAACCTTTCGGTTTAGGTGGGAGCCAAGACAGTTTGGCTTCCCGTATTGTACTTTTATTTTCACTTTTGAGGAAACTCGGTGCTAATAGAGTTTTTAAAGATGTACTCTTTTTAAAGATAAATTGAGGTTTCATTGGTAGGTCTTCTATTAAAAGATGATCCTGCCGTAAAATATTATAATTTTTCTTTATAATCCGTTTAATTTCAGAACATTGGTCGTTATAAGTAGATATGAAAGCAATCTGTCTATTTAACTGTTCTGGGGGTTTGTTTTTTTGAACCAATAACTCTTCTCTCTCCATTGCCAAAACTTCTTTAAAGGCTGTCTGGAGTGTCTTAATTGGATAGTCTCTCTGTTTAAAAGAGTCCAACATAACTTCTGCTTGTGTCTCAAAATCTTTTTTCTTTGTGCAATTTTGTCTCAACCTAATCAGTTGTCCTTTTGGAATATTTTGTTTCCATGGAGGATAGTGAGCACTTCGATAGTGCAAATAGGCGTTGGCACCCACATCTTTAATGTAATTAGTGGTGATGATGGTACCATTTTGTATTGTCAGGGTCAGGTCCAAAAAATGAATTGTGGAGGGGTGAAAAGTATAAGTGAACTGTAAATTATATGAATTGTGATTGAGGTGATCAAAGAAAAGAAGTGCTGATTGGATGTCCCCATCCCAAATAATAAATAGGTCGTCAATATAGCGTCCATAGAGGACCAGGTTCGTGCCGAAACCCCCCCCCCCCCCCCCAAATGAGGGCGTCCTCGACCTCCCCCATGTATAGGTTGGCATAGCTCGGCGCAAACCTGGTCCCCATGGCGGTCCCCATGACTTGCAGATAATAAGTTTCCAGAAATAAAAAGTGATTGTGAGAAAGTATAAATGCTATTGAATTTAATATAAATTTACGGTGATCCTCTGTCAAATCATCATCAAGACATAAACGTCTGGAAATCTTGGATGCCCAAGTCATGTGGTATGTTGGAGTAAAGGCTCTGGACATCCAGAGTGAAGAAATTATAAGAATCTTTCCATTTAAATCCGTCGATAAGTTTTAAAAAATGAGAGGTGTCTTTGATATGTGATCTGAGAGTGGATACACATGGCTGTAAATAGGAATCTACATAAAATGATAAGTTGGAAGTGAGGGACCCTATACCTGAAATTATGGGACGCCCCGGGGGTGAAGTGAGGGATTTGTGAATTTTTGGTAAGTGATAATAAATGGGGACTACTGGGTGATCAATATAAAGAAAGTGAAATTCTTCTATGGAGATGACCCCTTCCATTTGTGCTGTATCTAAAAGTTCCAATAATTGGATTTTGAAAGTCTGGGTGGGGTCACCACTAAGTTTTTTATAAAAAGTTGGATCATCCAATTGGCATCTGGCTTCAAGAATGTAGTCTACTCTATCCTGTATAACCAGACCCCCTCCTTTATCCGCCTCTTTGATCACTATAGATGTATCTTGAGTGAGATTTTTAAGAGCTTTTTTCTCTCGTCCAGTTAGATTAGAGTGTTTAGTCTTCCTAATTTTAGTGTCTAGATTTGAACACAAGTTTTTGAAGTCACTAAGGGTAGTTTTATAGAAGTTTCAATATTAGAGCCTTTGGATTTAATCGGAAAGAAATCCGATTTGGTTTTAAACCTCTCTCTTGAGATATCAAATAATTTTTCTGGTTTTTGGGTGAAGTTTGAATTATTCTCTTCCCATAGCTCATTAAGAGTTTCTATAGCTGAGTGGTCATTTACATCTAGTACTATAGGGAACGCTTCTTCTTTATTTTTAATAAGTTTTTGTTTAGCGAAGTAGCGTTTTCGACATAACGTCCTGACAAATCTATTTAGTTCTACAAATAAAGAAAACATATTTGGTGTGGATGTGGGGGCAAATTTTAAACCTCGACTTAGTACAGTCATCTCTGTCTCTGTTAGTGGTTTAGATGATAAATTAAAAATATTATTGGTACTAATTTTATTTTTATTTTTTGATCTATCTCTTTTCAACCTCTCTCGTCTCCCTGCTCTCTTTCCTCTAAACTTCTGCTTCTCCTTCTTCTTTTTGGTGTGAATAGGGTTCTGTCTCGGTTCCCGGTTAGCTCCCTGAACGTTTTTTTTGGGCGCTGATATAAAAAACTTTGTTCCTCATTAGGGGCTCTTTCTGTGTTTAGAAACCTTTCTTTTGGTCTGGCACCCATATCACATTGATATTCTACTCCTCTGTCTTTTCTGGTCTCTTTTTTCCTATTGGAGTAGGTGTCTGGATGATAATTAGATCTTTCTCTATACTCCCCATTTACTGGGTGTTTAGTAGTGGATCTATAGGAATTTCGTCTACCTCCATAGTTTGTAGAATATCTACTACTGGAGGTGTCATTTTTCCTATCTGGATGGTTGAATTGTCGAGTTCCCTTATTTA
The DNA here is from genome assembly GCF_028390025.1 of Pseudophryne corroboree. Lineage (NCBI taxonomy): Eukaryota > Metazoa > Chordata > Amphibia > Anura > Myobatrachidae > Pseudophryne > Pseudophryne corroboree. The sequence continues at coordinate 867,475,992 of NC_086447.1, forward strand.
ACCTGGACTGTTCTTCATTCCTGGTTTTACCTTTATCCCTATATGTTCTAACCTGTCCCTCCTTATAGTCCTCCAAATCTCGTTTAAACTTTCTGCATTTGGTTTCTAATATCAGATGTTCAAATTTATCGACCTTTTCCATGACTATATGATCCCTTTCCTTATATTCTCTTGTGTGGCTATGTGGTTCTAAATTTGTTTTTAGTTGTTCAATTTCTATCTCAATCGAGGAAGTTTTTTCCTTCCTATATTTAATGACTACCTCCATAAGGGAGAGAGAACAACGGTCAAGTATGTCCTCCCACTCCTTTTGGAAGTGTTCATCATTTTGGAATATTGAGGGTTTAAAAAGCCTAAGGCCCCTCGGAATCATTTTTCTGTCCAGATATTTCTGCAAATTCACACTATCTAACCAATGTTTCATTTCTGACTTCAACAGGGACTCTAGCTTAAAAAATTCCTCTCTTAACTCACAACTTGGTTTTTCTATAGCGTCCCCTTGTGAGGATTCCCATTGTGAAATATAGGTCTGCCTTCTTTTAGTTCTATTATCAAAGTTGGTGAAGCAGCTCATGCTAGCAGCCTGAATTGACTATGTGTGGATGCAAAGAGACCTTCTAAAAAGAAGAACAGGCGCTCAGTAAGAGTTGCTGCACCAAGCTGCTGCCAATGGACAGGAGAGTCACTCCTGAAGGTAACAAAAACGGAATATGTGGGTTGGGCAGCGCTGTAATTGAAGTAATCGAAATTAGCAATTTTTGACAATATATATTAAAATTCTTTATCAATTTATTAAAAAACAAATAAAATATGATTATTATTCACTCCTCAGAATTAACTGGTAAAAATACTGATATGCACCTAGATCAGTTCATCTTCATCTATATGTTAGACCATATGTGTCTGTTCCTGAGTAATTACCCAGGTAAGTTCACAAGTCCCTCAGAGGTTTGTTCGCAAAATGACACAGTTCGGTTATTTGATAGTTACCGATAACCGTATTAGAGGTGGAAAGGCTTCCATGAAGGTGCTTCCATGCTGGAAGTGAATGTCCTCATTTAGATGGTGATTGCTGTGGTTGTCCTCATTAGGGTAGGCAAAAGTTTGATGGTGAATCCTGGGCTGGTTCAGACACAGAATGACGGTCTTGAAGAACTGAAGTGGTGCAGAAGGGGGTCCTAATGCGTTTCACTGCTTCCCCAGAAGATTTGCAGCTTTGTCAAAGGATACCATGCAGTGAGAAATGGGGGTTTATATACCCCTCTTAATGAGGAGGATTGATAACACGTGTAACAGGAAATTGCTTCAATCACTTCAAAGTATGTCTACAGAATGAATATAATGTTATGAAGGCAGACCTAATCTATTTATTTAATCAATATTCTATTATTATTAAAATTTATTACGATTTTGCAGTTTTTATTTGTTTCACTAGGTATGTTCCAGGAAGTACAAGTTAGACGACTTTCAACCAATAAAAATATGTGTTTACACCTAGTTGTTATGGTGATTCTATCTTATGAGCTTCCATTGGTGGCTCAGTTAGATTGACATAAATTTCAGCCAATTAGATTATCTGACCAGTTGATTGGTCTGGGGCGGTCATGTGGTCGCTGGTGTTTCTCCGTTATCCACGGAGACCAACTTAATGGGAATTTATGTTACACACACGTGACTTTCACTGCATAGTCACGTGACGCTTGTAGCCAGGTATTTAACTGGTTGTATATGGCCAGTGGAAGCACGAATGACGTGCAGTTAATATCGTCCATCTACTTTACATCATGACGTCTCACGTGACCTGACGTTCTTGTGGCGAGTCACGTGACACGTCATCTCCTGGCAATCCAAGTGTGGGCTAATATATATATCTACCAGTATATATCCTTACTGGATTATTCTATTTGGTATGTAGTATCGCCCCCTCAATTCAGTTCTTCAAGACCGCCATTCTGTGTCTGAACCAGCCCAGGATTCACCATCAAACTTTTGCCTACCCTAATGAGGACAACCACAGCAATCACCATCTAAATGAGGACATTCACTTCCAGCATGGAAGCACCTTCATGGAAGCCTTTCCACCTCTAATACGGTGATCAGTAACTATCAAATAACCGAACTGTGTCATTTTGCGAACAAACCTCTGAGGGACTTGTGAACTTACCTGGGTAATTACTCAGGAACAGACACATATGGTCTAACATATAGATGAAGATGAACTGATCTAGGTGCATATCAGTATTTTTACCAGTTAATTCTGAGGAGTGAATAATAATCATATTTTATTTGTTTTTTAATAAATTGATAAAGAATTTTAATATATATTGTCAAAAATTGCTAATTTTGATCACTTCAATTACAGTGCTGCCCAACCCACATATTCCGTTTTTGTTACCTTCAGGAGTGACTCTCCTGTCCATTGGCAGCAGCTTGGTGCAGCAACTCTTACTGAGCGCCTGTTCTTCTTTTTAGAAGGTCTCTTTGCATCCACACATAGTCAATTCAGGCTGCTAGCATGAGCTGCTTCACCAACTTTGATAATAGAACTAAAAGAGGGCAGACCTATATTTCACAATGGGAATCCTCACAAGGGGACGCTATAGAAAAACCAAGTTGTGAGTTAAGAGAGGAATTTTTTAAGCTAGAGTCCCTGTTGAAGTCAGAAATGAAACATTGGTTAGATAGTGTGAATTTGCAGAAATATCTGGACAGAAAAATGATTCCGAGGGGCCTTAGGCTTTTTAAACCCTCAATATTCCAAAATGATGAACACTTCCAAAAGGAGTGGGAGGACATACTTGACCGTTGTTCTCTCTCCCTTATGGAGGTAGTCATTAAATATAGGAAGGAAAAAACTTCCTCGATTGAGATAGAAATTGAACAACTAAAAACAAATTTAGAACCACATAGCCACACAAGAGAATATAAGGAAAGGGATCATATAGTCATGGAAAAGGTCGATAAATTTGAACATCTGATATTAGAAACCAAATGCAGAAAGTTTAAACGAGATTTGGAGGACTATAAGGAGGGACAGGTTAGAACATATAGGGATAAAGGTAAAACCAGGAATGAAGAATAGTCCAGGTTAAATCAGGGAACTCGACAATTCAACCATCCAGATAGGAAAAATGACACCTCCAGTAGTAGATATTCTACAAACTATGGAGGTAGACGAAATTCCTATAGATCCACTACTAAACACCCAGTAAATGGGGAGTATAGAGAAAGATCTAATTATCATCCAGACACCTACTCCAATAGGAAAAAAGAGACCAGAAAAGACAGAGGAGTAGAATATCAATGTGATATGGGTGCCAGACCAAAAGAAAGGTTTCTAAACACAGAAAGAGCCCCTAACGAGGAACAAAGTTTTTTATATCAGCGCCCAAAAAAACCGTTCAGGGAGCTAACCGGGAACCGAGACAGAACCCTATTCACACCAAAAAGAAGAAGGAGAAGCAGAAGTTCAGCGGAAAGAGAGCAGGGAGACGAGAGAGGTTGAAAAGAGATAGATCAAAAAATAAAAATAAAATTAGTACCAATAATATTTTTAATTTATCATCTAAACCACTAACAGAGACAGAGATGACTGTACTAAGTCGAGGTTTAAAATTTGCCCCCACATCCACACCAAATATTTTTTCTTTATTTGTAGAACTAAATAGATTTGTCAGGACGTTATGTCGAAAACGCTACTTCGCTAAACAAAAACTTATTAAAAATAAAGAAGAAGCGTTCCCTATAGTACTAGATGTAAATGACCACTCAGCTATAGAAACTCTTAATGAGCTATGGGAAGAGAATAATTCAAACTTCACCCAAAAACCAGAAAAATTATTTGATATCTCAAGAGAGAGGTTTAAAACCAAATCGGATTTCTTTCCGATTAAATCCAAAGGCTCTAATATTGAAACTTCTATAAAACTACCCTTAGTGACTTCAAAAACTTGTGTTCAAATCTAGACACTAAAATTAGGAAGACTAAACACTCTAATCTAACTGGACGAGAGAAAAAAGCTCTTAAAAATCTCACTCAAGATACATCTATAGTGATCAAAGAGGCGGATAAAGGAGGGGGTCTGGTTATACAGGATAGAGTAGACTACATTCTTGAAGCCAGACGCCAATTGGATGATCCAACTTTTTATAAAAAACTTAGTGGTGACCCCACCCAGACTTTCAAAATCCAATTATAGGAACTTTTAGATACAGCACAAATGGAAGGGGTCATCTCCAAAGAAGAATTTCACTTTCTTTATATTGATCACCCAGTAGTCCCCATTTATTATCACTTACCAAAAATTCACAAATCCCTCACTTCACCCCCGGGGCGTCCCATAATTTCAGGTATAGGGTCCCTCACTTCCAACTTATCATTTTATGTAGATTCCTATTTACAGCCACGTGTATCCACTCTCAGATCACATATCAAAGACACCTCTCATTTTTTAAAACTTATCGACGGATTTAAATGGAAAGATTCTTATAATTTCTTCACTCTGGATGTCCAGAGCCTTTACTCCAACATACCACATGACTTGGGCATCCAAGTCATTTCCAGACGTTTATGTCTTGATGATGATTTGACAGAGGATCACCGTAAATTTATATTAAATTCAATAGCATTTATACTTTCTCACAATCACTTTTTATTTCTGGAAACTTATTATCTGCAAGTCATGGGGACCGCCATGGGGACCAGGTTTGCGCCGAGCTATGCCAACCTATACATGGGGGAGGTCGAGGACGCCTTCATTGGGGGGGGGGGGGTTCGGCGCGAACCTGGTCCTCTATGGACGCTATATTGACGACCTATTTATTATTTGGGATGGGGACATCCAATCAGCACTTCTTTTCTTTGATCACCTCAATCACAATTCATATAATTTACAGTTCACTTATACTTTTCACCCCTCCACAATTCATTTTTTGGACCTGACCCTGACAATACAAAATGGTACCATCATCACCACTAATTACATTAAAGATGTGGGTGCCAATGCCTATTTGCACTATCGAAGTGCTCACTATCCTCCATGGAAACAAAATATTCCAAAAGGACAACTGATTAGGTTGAGACGAAATTGCACAAAGAAAAAAGATTTTGAGACACAAGCAGAAGTTATGTTGGACTCTTTTAAACAGAGAGACTATCCAATTAAGACACTCCAGACAGCCTTTAAAGAAGTTTTGGCAATGGAGAGAGAAGAGTTATTGGTTCAAAAAAACAAACCCCCAGAACAGTTATATAGACAGATAGCTTTCATATCTACTTATAACGACCAATGTTCTGAAATTAAACGGATTATAAAGAAAAATTATAATATTTTACGGCAGGATCATCTTTTAATAGAAGACCTACCAATGAAACCTCAATTTATCTTTAAAAAGAGTACATCTTTAAAAACTCTATTAGCACCGAGTTTTCTCAAAAGTGAAAATAAAAGTACAATACGGGAAGCCAAACTGTCTTGGCTCCCACCTAAACCGAAAGGTTTTTACAAATGTGGTGGGGATAGATGTATTACATGTAAACATATACAAACATCTAAATCTAATAATAACTGTCATAATTCCTGGGATATTAGAGGCTTCATCAACTGTAATAGCTCTTATGTCATTTATATACTTATCTGTGGGTGCAATCAGAGATATGTAGGTCGTACAACGAGAAAATTACGGATAAGATTTTTAGAACATCGTAGGAATATCCTAAACCGAGTACTAACACACAGTGTATCTAAACACTTTTTCGACGTTCATAATAGCGACCCAACTAGTCTAAAGGTGATGGGAGTAGAACACATACCCATCACCAGTAGAGGTGGAGACCGCTTTAGCAAATTATGTAGACAAGAAGTCTACTGGATGCATAAAATAGGCTCTATCTATCCTGACGGACTAAACGAAGCAGTAGAACTGAATGTGTTATTATAGCATGACTATGTTATTATATTTAATATCTACGCAAGTGAAACCTCCTTTAATGTACACGAATAAGCCACCACGAATAAATAGGGGGTACATTGAAATTTTCTATACATATAGCAGTGTATGTTGGGTGCTTTTAGCAACTCCCTGAATAAATGTATTTAGAAACTGTGTATATTATGATTAAGAACCATCCAAATTTGTTATATCGGTGCATAGCTAAATACCACCTTTTAGGAGTTGAGTCTCCACTTCTATTTCAGAAACAAATGTTGCAAGACAGATATATGATGAATTTATTTATTTAACACCTCCCACCCTGGTCACATGATAGAATTTTCGTGAGTCCTGTGAAATTCCATAGGGTCTGATATTAGAATATATTCTCTCTGTTTCTCCCATCTGTTTCATTCTTTTCTTCTATTTGGGTTATTACTTTGTGAAATATGACCTGTAGAGATCTATCTAAATCAAGTTTTAAAACTAATCATATGGATGTGTCCAGACTCCTGGGACGCGTGACGGCGCCGAGACACATGACCCGGCCGTGTGTCCGACGCGTGTCACGTGACCCGGAGCGAGGACAATATCGTATTGGTTTACAACATATGACACAATTGAGGGGGCGATACTACATACCAAATAGAATAATCCAGTAAGGATATATACTGGTAGATATATATATTAGCCCACACTTGGATTGCCAGGAGATGACGTGTCACGTGACTCGCCACAAGAACGTCGGGTCACGTGAGACGTCATGATGTAAAGTAGATGGACGATATTAACTGCACGTCATTCGTGCTTCCACTGGCCATATACAACCAGTTAAATACCTGGCTACAAGCGTCACGTGACTATGCAGTGAAAGTCACGTGTGTGTAACATAAATTCCCATTAAGTTGGTCTCCGTGGATAACGGAGAAACACCAGCGACCACATGACCGCCCCAGACCAATCAACTGGTCAGATAATCTAATTGGCTGAAATTTATGTCAATCTAACTGAGCCACCAATGGAAGCTCATAAGATAGAATCACCATAACAACTAGGTGTAAACACATATTTTTATTGGTTGAAAGTCGTCTAACTTGTACTTCCTGGAACATACCTAGTGAAACAAATAAAAACTGCAAAATCGTAATAAATTTTAATAATAATAGAATATTGATTAAATAAATAGATTAGGTCTGCCTTCATAACATTATATTCATTCTGTAGACATACTTTGAAGTGATTGAAGCAATTTCCTGTTACACGTGTTATCAATCCTCCTCATTAAGAAGGGTATATAAACCCCCATTTCTCACTGCATGGTATCCTTTGACAAAGCTGCAAATCTTCTGGGGAAGCAGTGAAACGCGTTAGGACCCCCCTTCTGCACCACTTCAGTTCTTCAAGACCGCCATTCTGTGTCTGAACCAGCCCAGGATTCACCATCAAACTTTTGCCTACCCTAATGAGGACAACCACAGCAATCACCATCTAAATGAGGACATTCACTTCCAGCATGGAAGCACCTTCATGGAAGCCTTTCCACCTCTAATACGGTGATCGGTAACTATCAAATAACCGAACTGTGTCATTTTGCGAACAAACCTCTGAGGGACTTGTGAACTTACCTGGGTAATTACTCAGGAACAGACACATATGGTCTAACATATAGATGAAGATGAACTGATCTAGGTGCATATCAGTATTTTTACCAGTTAATTCTGAGGAGTGAATAATAATCATATTTTATTTGTTTTTTAATAAATTGATAAAGAATTTTAATATATATTGTCAAAAATTGCTCATTTCAATCACTTCAATTACAGCGCTGCCCAACCCACATATTCCGTTTTTGTTACCTTCAGGAGTGACTCTCCTGTCCATTGGCAGCAGCTTGGTGCAGCAACTCTTACTGAGCGCCTGTTCTTCTTTTTAGAAGGTCTCTTTGCATCAAGTGGAAAAATAAGAGATATGGTATATCCACAGGGATATACCATCAGTGTAGGTGGTTGGAGAGGAACGGGCACCAAACAGTTAAAGCTTTCAGCTCCCAGAATTGCCTATACCCCGCCGCCAGCCTGGCCAGTTTAGTGAACAAGTCTAAGGCAGAAGAGTGGAGAAGGAAGAAACACACTCATAATAAGAGAGAAGAACTGGTGAACAAAAAGAAATACAGATTGAAGCAGGTGCGTCTGTGGATGCCCTGGGACCCTTTGGACTTAAAAGAAAAAGAGATAACAAAAAGGTAGCTCTACCATCTCTCTTATTTTCTTCTTCAGGGTCCACAGGGAGTCCACAGGGATACCATGGGGATGTCTCAAAGCAGCTTCCCCTAAGGGACGTCCTGTGCATGAGTGGAATAGAGAAATCTTCACCCAAAGGCAGTATCCTGGGAGGCGAAGGTATCAAAGGTGTAGAAAAGAAGGAAGGTGTGGAAGGAGGACCACATGGCCGCCTTACACAACTGTTCGGAAGACAGGGCACATCTAGCTACCCATGAGGGTCCCACAGACCGAGTGGAATGAGCTGTGATCATATTTGGAACCAGGAGGTCTGCCTCCGTGTATGCCTGAAAAACTGCAAAATGCAGCCAACGGGCCATGGTCTGTTTGTTAGCCGGCCAGCCACATTTGTGAAAGCCATAAAGGACAAAAAGAGCATCAGATTTACGGAAAGCTTGTGTGCGATCCTGAGAGCCCACACCACATCCAGCAAGACATCACTTGTGGAAAGAGTAGAAGATTGGAAAGCTGGTGCAACAATCTCTTCATTAATATGAAATCTATATACTACTTTAGGAAGGTAGCAAGACCTGTTTCTGTGGACGGCCCTGTGCGGAGGAAAGATCAAAAAGGGGGAACGAGATCAAAGCGCACTTAGGGGGTCATTCCGACCCGATCGCTCGCTGCAGTTTGTAGCAGCGCAGCGAACGGGTCGGAATTGCGTATGCGTCGGCGCTGCAGTGCACCGGTGCATGCCAGACGGCCAAAGGCCGTCGTTCAGTATCGATCGCCTCTGCCTGATTGACAGGCAGAGGAGGTCGCAGGGCGGGAGGGGGCTGGATGGTGGCGTTAATTCGCCATTTAGGGGGTGCGGCGGCTGCGTGACATCTTACGCAGCCGCTGTGGACAGTGGTAGCGATGAACAACTCCCAGCCATCCGCAGGAGCTGCGCTGGCTGGAAGTTACTCCACAAATACCAAAGCATAGCCGCTATGCGATGCTTTTGTATTTGTGCGGGGAGGGGGGCCGGACTGACATGCGGGCGGCTAGCCCTGTGCTGGGCATCCCCCCGCATGTCAGGGAAGATGATGGTAACTGTGCTAAATTTAGCACAGCTACGTTCAACTCGGAATGACCCCCCTAGATCAGAGACTCTACAAGCAGAGGCAATAGCAAGGTGAAAAAGCGTCTTCTGCGTCAGCCACAGCACAGGGTGAAAGGTTCAAATAGAGTGGCCTGAAAAGTTTGGGGAACCAAGGACAAATCCCATGGAGCCTCCGGAGGGACAAATGGTGGTTAAATGAGGAGAACTCCCTGAAAGAAGGTCCAGAAGTTGGGTAAGGAAGCGCTCTGTCATTGGAACCAAATGGACAAAGCAGAAACCTGTACCTTGAGAAACGCCAGGTGCAGTTCCAAGTCCAGACCCTCTTGGAGGAAGGCAAGATCGCTAAAGGCAGTAGGATTATAGCCCAGAGTCGAACACCGCTCTAGTAAATCCTGGCCAAGGAAGGCTTGAACCCGAAGCATCATGTGCCACACAGTCAAAGACAGACAAGCCAGGTCTGGGTGTAGACACAGACCCTGAGTTAGCAGATCTGGCCGCTGAAGAAGCCAAAAAGGAGTGTCTACAGAGAGGCCCTGCAGGTTTGCGAACCAATGGCGCCTCAGCCAGTATGGAGCTATGAGAAGTAGGGTGCTTCCTTCCCACTTGAACTTGTGTAGAACTCTTGGGAGGAGTGAAACTGGAGGAAAGATGTATGCTAGAGTGAAGGTCCACTGCACCACCAGCGCCTCCACAAAGGAAGCATCAGGATCCCTGTTCCTGGACATATAAATCAGCAGTTCGTGGTTGTGGCATGATGCCATAAGATCCACGTCCGGACGGTCCCATTTGTCAACGAGAATTTTAAAGACTTCCAGATGTAGAGCCCACTCGCTGGAGTGGACGTCCTGACAGCTTAAGAAGTCCGTATCCCAGTTGAGGACTCTCGGGATGAACACTGCTGAGATGTCTTGTAGATGACATTCTGCCCAAGTGAGAATGCATGCTACTTCCTCCATGGCGGCCAGACTTGTGTGCCTCCCTGATGGTTGAGGTAGGCCACGGCAGTTGCATTGTCAGATTGGACCTCAATCGGTTGGCCTAGAAGAAGGTCCTGTGCCAGACTGAGCACTCTGTACACTGCCCGGAGATCCACTATGTTGATGGGCAGGCAAATTTCCTAAGCTGTCCAGTGTCCTTGAAAAGGACTGTTAACCGGTTATGGCTCGCCATCCGTGGAGGCTGGCATCCGTGGTGAGGAGTACCCAATCAAAAAACCAAAAGGGGCGATTCTTGTCCAGGTGGGATGTCTGTAACCACTACAGCAGAGAGAGTCAGAAGGAGAGTACCATCGTGAGTCACATGAGAATCTACTGAACGGGGCACTTCCCACTTAGTATATTCCCCCACTGGAAGGGGGTAAAAATAGGATTTTAATTACCTACCGGTAACCCCTTTTCTCGTAGTCCTTAGGGGATACTGGAAATCCATTTAGTACCATGTGGTATAGACAGGTCCACTTGGAGCCATGGGCACTATAGACGTTTGATAACGTGTGCTGGCTCTTCCCTCTATACCCCTCCTACCAGACTCAGTCTACGAAACTGTGCCCGAGGAGATGGACATACTTTGAGAGAAGGAAATAGATAAGGAAAGTGGTGAGATTCTGACCCAGCACAACCAGAACAAGAGGAAAGCCATGCTAACCAAACTTGAAAACCAGGACAGCAACAGCTGAACCAAACAGTTAAACAAGCAACAGTGCAGGAAGAATGAAGCACCGGGCAGGCGTCCAGTATCCCCTATGGACTACGAGAAAAGGATTTACCAGTAGGTAATTAAAATCCTATTTTCTCTTACGTCCTAGAGGATACTGGGAATCCATTTAGTACCATGGGGAAGTACCAAAGCTCCCAAACCAGGTGGGAGAGTGCTAAGGTTCCTGCAGAAGAGATTGACCAAACTGAAGGTCCTCAGAGGCCAAGGTATTGAACTTGTAAGACTTTGCAAACATGTTCGAACCTGACCAAGTAGCTGCTCGGCAGAGCTGTGATACCAAGACACCCCGGGCAGCCGCCCAAGAGGAACCCACCGACCTAGTAGAGTGGGCCTGTACAGATTTTGGAACCGCAAACCTGCCGTGGCATAAGCATGCTGGATAGTGAGCCTGATCCAGCGTGCAATTGACTGCTTTGAAGCAAGACACCCAATCTAGTTGGCATCATATAGAATGAACAGCTTAGATCATAGTCGGGATGACCTTGTCAGGAATCCCTCTCCTGGCTAGAATCAGCCGTTCAACTTCCATGCTGTCAAACGTAGCCGTGATAAGTCTTGATAAATGAACAGGCCCTGTTGCAGAAGATCCTCTCGAAGAGGCAGAGGCCACGGATCTTCGATTAGCATCTCGAGAAGATCCGCATACCAGGCCCTTTGCAGCCAGTCCACAGCAATCAGGATTGCTTGAACTCTTTCCCTTTTTATTCTTTTGAGAACCCTTGGGATCAGAGGAATTGGAGGAAACAAGTACACCAGCTGGTAGACCCACAGAGTTGTCAGGGCGTCGACCACTACAGCCTGTGGGTCCCTCGGCCTGGAACAATACCGCTTGAGCTTCTTGTTGAGTCGAGAGGCCATCATGTCGATTTGTGGATAACCTCACCATTGTGTCAGCCACTGGAACACCTCCGGGTGGAGGCCCCATTCCCCGGGTGCAGGTTGTGTCTGCTGAGGAAATCTGCTTCCCAGTTGTCTACTCCCGGAATGAAGATTGCAGACAACATAGCGGCTCTGCTTTTCGTTCTGCCCTGTCGGTTTATGTACATCACTGCCGTCACATTGTCCGACTGAACTTGAATGGCCTGATTCTGAAGAAGAGATGAGGCCTGCAATAGGGCATTGTAGATAGCCCTGAGCTCCAGGTTGTTTATTGGAAGGACGACTTCCTGACTTGACCATCTTCCTTGAAACTGCACCCCCTGGGTGGCTACACCCCAACCTCTAAGGCTTGCGTTTGTGGTTAAAAGAATCCAATTCTGAATCCTGAACCTTCAACCCTTTACTAGGTGAGAAGTTTGTAGCCACCACAGGAGGAAGATCCTGGCTTTTGGCGACAGACAAATCCTCTGATGCATGTGAAGATGCGATCCTGACCATCTGTCCAACAGATCCAGCTGGAAGGGCCTCCCATGAAACCTTCCAGACTGAATTGCTTCATAAAAAGCCACCATTTTCCCCAGAAGGGGGATGCATAGATGTACTGAAATTTGGGTCGGCTTCAAGACAGCCCGAACCATCAACTGGATTACCATTGACTTTTCCAAGGGAAGGAACACTTTCTGAGACTCTGTGTCCAGTATCATTGCCAGGAAATGAAGCTTCTGCGTTTATTCTAGATGAGATTTTGGCAGGTTCAGAATCCACCCATGATCCAGGAGTAATCTGGTTGTGAGACCAATGTTCTCCAACAACTGCTCCCTGGACGCAGCCTTTATCAGAAGATCGTCCAGGTAAGGAATTACGTTCACTCCTTGTTTGCGGAGTAGCATCATCATCTCTGTCATCACTTTGGTGAACACCCTCGGTGCTGTGGAAAGACCAAATGGCAGGGCCTGAAACTGGTAGTGACAGTCTTGCAGTGCAAACCGTAGATAAGCCTGATGTGGTGGCCAGATTGGACTGTGAAGGTACACATCCTTCATATGCAGAGACACTAGGAATTCCCCCTGTAAATGCTGATTTACTTACAGGACTAAAAGCAATACTTTAAAATACACTGAATACACTTTAAAATCGAGCCGCTGCGGCCGCTGCATTCAATCCTTAACCTACGTACTTTTTAGTCAGTTTGCGTACACACGCCGTGACGGACGTACAAAGTACACGCAGTGCATACACACACACCGACACACTGAGAGCACAATGTAGCTTCACGTGTGGCTGAAATACACTTATAACCTTAGCAGGGAAAGAGACAAGACACCAATTGTATTTAAGAAGTTGGGATCCGTCCCGCCAACATATAATTGATAAAAGGGGGTTACAACAAATATACAATTACAATAAGAGAAAAGAGGCTACAATACAATGGTACATACGTTTGGTTTCGCCAGCGCCACTCGGTCCGGTGCTCAGATCAATCAAGCAAGATGACCTTCAGAGAGAGAGAGATTACCGACCGACTAGGCAGCTTGGCTTTTTATACAGTTGGTCAAAACACAATACAATAGACACTGTATGCTCTTTTTCCATTGGTTCGGGGGTGGGACATATCCTGTGCACCGGGGATCATTGGTCAGCTCAAGCGGTGGGCGATGGCTAAGACTTGAGATGTGATTTCTTTGTTTGCATCCGAGTTCCCGCCCCATGACCAGTTAAACCCATCACATTAATCATACATAAATCTGGTATTATTAATAACTTATTGTTGCAATATGTGACAATATTCTTATACCCACCAGATTACTGTTTATGTGACCCTGAACAATATGATCCCACACATGATATGATTATCTATTTCCATCCTCAAGATATACATACATACATATATATATATATATATATACACACACATACACAGACATACTCCTGCTATTACAATTTGTTAGTAAATAAATATATATATATATATATATATATATATATATATATATATACAAGAGTTTAGACTATGAATGTTATTACCTCAGATAGCTAAATGTCTGGTATGTAATTTGTCAGCCATTGCTAATCGAGTTCCTTCCAGTTAAACAAGTTTCCTAGATATTGTCTTCTTGTTTGTCCTGTCTACAAGTAAGACAATGTCAGTCCACTATTTAACGTTTTCAACAGATACTGGACAACTCTAGAACAATGGGGGTAACCAAAGGTATTTGCCTTCTTCATAGGATTTCAAAGCTTTGCGTAAACAAGTCAGTCTGATACATTGTGCTTGAGTTTCTAGGAGGATACTTTATGTGTGACCAGTAACTGGCTATTAGAAGGATGTACAGACAGCGTGTGATTTATGCATTATATGGGTAAAATATTGACTATGGCTTTTGATGGCTTTTCCGTGTGAATGCGTATGCTACCGTATTTACTCATACCACGTGCTAACACGCAAGACCGAGTGAGCGGTTATACGTAGCTTGCATGTTTGTGTACGCACGGCAGAACAAGCACGCGCACGGAGGCCATCTGTGTGGTGTTTGCACGTGATGTGTGTACCGTAATATTTTCCGACTTCGACAGTCCACCCTTTGGCAGTCATCAATAACTGCCACTCTTAACTAGTAAACTAAAAATATTACCTATACAATATATACAAAGCATGAATGATCGGGGGAGAGTTGTAGGTTGGAAATGTATAGCCTAGTGGGATAGTAAAAGCATGTATGTATGAATCAATGTCTGAGGGGCATGTATCATCGTGCCGTATATGTTCTAAGTAAGCTTTGAGGTATTGCGAAGTATACATTAAATCCTTATCCCGTATTAAGGGTCTGTACTTGGGCAAACAAACTCTACCGAGCTCCTTTCGGGCAAGGGCTTTTGACAGTCGCCTCTTCGGCTTCTAATACCAACAAATGGGGAGCACATTTAGTTGATGATACATGGAGGGGGAACATATGTGAATGCTACTATATGTGGATAACACCTGTCGACTATGTGTGCCATTAACTGAGGGTTGCAGAGATGAAGATAAGACACATATATAAAAATACATTCACATAAACATTTGGTAGGGTTGACGTCTTTTCTGGTTGGATGTTTCTGGGTAAAGGGGAGACAGAGAAAAATGGTGAAAGAAACAGGCCATGAAATTCATTTGCAATCCTTATCATAACACTGTTTCTATTGCTGGGTCATAAATCAAATCTGCTGCTGTAACAGCGCTCTCGCTCCTTAGACTCATCAAATTTGTGCCGTGCTTGCGCCGCATTAGAATTCAAACACACTTAAATATCAAGCCAATAATTATGACGACACCCAGGATACAAAGGAGAAACTTTCCTACACTTGCAATTACATTCTGCACCCACTCTCCTAATCCAGAAAACCATTTGAGTGGGTTTAACTATGAAACCCAGCCGGTCAATTCATTACCCACACCCGTCAAGGTAAGATTGTGTTTCCTCCGGAACTCCCACTTCAACTGTAAGATCTCATCCATCTTTTGATCGATGATCTCCGTGGGGTCGTCAGTGCTATTGGTAATATACGTACAGCACTTCACACCGTATTGAGATGCCAGGGTAACACAGTACCCACCTGTCACAGCTGTAACGTAATTCAGGACCATCCTCTGCTGGATCAATTCTTTCCTGTAAGCTTGTAACTTCCTTCCGGCATACCTGAAGGTGTCATCATACATCTCAGTGATATTATCTATCAAGTTTGCTAGCGCATGGATGTACCTATAATTTATAGTTCCTCTGGCAGTACCGGTGATATCTAATGCGAGAAGGAACTGAATCCCGGTGGATTCATGGATCAAATCAGAGGCTGCGTGCTCTGCCCTATCTATGAGGTGTCTCTTGATTATGTGTTCATAGTGGGTATGAGTATAAGGAGTCTGAACGTCTTTCATTTTGTCGTGGGTTATGGTCATGACCTCTGGTAGTACTCTCCCAATATAACACAATCCCTCAGAGCTCGGAGTAAGCCACTTGTACGCTTTCCTCCCTCATATGAAATAGGCATCATCTGGGAGAACATAGGGGACAAAATGTAACATCACCATATTGCAAACCTTCCAGGTAAAGAAACCAATCCCTAGTTCTCTCATTTGCTCAGTACAAGTATCGGGCTGGATGATATGGGTACAATACCCCTGTGATACCCTTCCAACCCACATGGTTTTGCTTCCACGTGTATACCGGTACCGAAAATACTTCCCACTGTTGGTTATCTTGCGTACAAGTTCAGAGTCGATAGGAATCCTATCAGCTCTGTGTGAAAAGGTCATTGTCTAGTTATTCCAAGTCACTTCCCAATTTCCTGGTGATAAAGCTAAATATTTATCTTATATAATACCCTTTATGAGGTCTAAGAACACTGTACGCTATCTACGTATGAAGTACCGTAAGGGTACGCTCGTTGCGTAACAATCGCTTAGCCGTAGTCGAGACGCTCAAGCGTCACGTTCGCTCACGGCCAAGAGATCACAGGCAGGCACGCTATTGGCTGCTGACTAACGTAATGATTCGCTATAGCGTAGCGGACGCTCGGGACCACGAGGAGATCACCAGCGGCGCTGACGCTAACAATGTTAAACCTTTAAATCTAAACCATAAACAATGTAATATGCTGTAAAACCTTAGTGTATAGATAGAGTGTAAATGCAACACAGTGTAACCTTATTAACTCAAAAGCTGTATGAGCGTCACCGACGCTCTGAGAATACTTAACACTATAAGAAATACACAGATACCTGGGCTTAGGGTCCAACGCCTAATATATATATATTATGAATGATATACTTGCAAAAGAATTAATACAAATACAAATCATACACTACAATATAACATAGACTACCTAACCAGATAACTACACAGGAAATACAATACAATTACTATTTAAGAGAAAATAAGAGAGAAAGAGGAGAAGAGAGAGATAGAGAGAAATTGGCCCATAATAACAAGAAGATCAATATAGCTGCGGAGAAACACTTACGCACAAGGGGAAACGATCGCATGCGCCTCGATATCCAGCTCCCGATTATCAGC
This sequence comes from Pseudophryne corroboree, assembly GCF_028390025.1. Classification (NCBI taxonomy): domain Eukaryota; kingdom Metazoa; phylum Chordata; class Amphibia; order Anura; family Myobatrachidae; genus Pseudophryne; species Pseudophryne corroboree. The sequence continues at coordinate 867,492,893 of NC_086447.1, forward strand.
AATGAGAACCGTTGAAGAGAGTGAACTGGATATGGTCGGCCTGCCTATTTATGCCCCACACACAATACAATTCAATGGTCCCTACAATCTCATTGTTCATTGGACACAGGAATTCGGCTTCGCATTATTACAAAAGGTCATAGGTTGATTCATACAGGTGGGCTGTGACTGCTTCCAACTGTTCAGGTGGGTGGGATACTGGGTTTCCCGCCGCATGACTAAATAAGAACAAATAATAGTAAATGGACATAAACTTCTTATGTCCATAACTATTCGCACGAGCGATTAATCCGCTCCAAACCAACACCGGAATATTGCTATTTAAATACCCTTCCGATGGGTACCAAACACCACTGTATGACCCCTGTTAGACCCTTCGTACAATACAAAGAGGGATCTCTCTGTTCAGGAACATGCTATGTTAACTAAACTTTCAGAATCTATCAAAGGGACCATGGTCTACAAAATACATTATATAGTGAAAATATGTAATGATTGAGTCGCACGCTACGATCACATAAACTCTACCGTAAATACGCATACTGTGCGCCTGCGGGTGCCCGCGACTGTGAGTATGCGCACGTACGGGAGAGCGTACGCATGCGCAGCACGGACCTGTGTGAGGTGCAAATATGGTAGTGTGCATAGAGATATTTTTCTGACTTTGACAGTCCACCCTTTGGCAGTCAACAATAACTGCCACCTTCTAAAACATTTCAAAAAGAGAAAAATATATGTCAGGGGTTAATACATTTACATGGTTGGGTAGGGGAGGAGAGGAGAAGGTAGGAAAAGGGTATGACCTAGTGAGATAGCAGAAGCATGTGTGTATGAATCCGTGCTTGGGGGTCATGTATCATCGTGCCGTACGTGTTTTAAATCAAGCTTCGAGGTATTGCGAAGTATACATTTGAATTCCTTCTTATCCCGTGGTACGGGTCTGTGGATGGGCTGTCAAACTTTACCGAGCTCTTTTCGGCTTTGGTTGTAACAAAATGGGGGAGCACATTTTAGTTGATGATACATGAATGGGGGAGATATGTGATTGCTGATATCTGTGCCTGTATTCCCTATCGACTATGTGTGTCATTACCTGAGGGTTGTAGAAATGAAGAAAAGACATAATTACGGTAAATGCGGTGGTATTCTATGTCAGGTAAATGTACATTCGTCGATTGAGGTCTTGTTTGGTGTCTGTTGAATGCAGTCTTCTTTGTGCTTTTGCCCATAAGGTGCGAGCAAAAGCTGTCAATGTCCATAGATTTACAAAAGTGTTGGGCTAGCGTAATTTTAAAATTTCTAGGGAAACTGGGGATCCATGGCATAGTTCATCAAAAATCTGTGTATCAGGTTGTCAAAACTTCTTCTTTAATCCCTCTGTTGTCTGTATATCGGCTCATCAAATTCCTCGTTCAAGTGGGTCTTTTTACCTTGGAGGAAACGGAAAAACAGGTGAAAGAAACGGACCGTAGAAATCGCATTTTCATCACATCATTGTTTCTACATTTGGGTCATAAATCAAGTCCATTGGAATTACAGTTTCCTCACTCCTTAAACTCATTACCCTAGTACGACGATTGCACCTCATTAAAGCCTGACCGCATCTAAATATCAAACCAATCGTTATGATAACACCTAAGATACATAGGAGAAACTTCCCAACATCCATTATGACTCCTTGAGCCCAGTCTCCTAAACCAGAGAACCAATTTCGCGGGTTCAACCATGACACCCAACCAGTCAGCTCATTACCTACAGCAGCAAGAGTGAGATTGTGTCTCCTGCGAAATTCCCACTTCAGTTGGAGAATATCGTCCATCTTTTGGTCTATGACCTCGACCGGGTCCTCGGTGCTATTCGTAATATATGTGCAACATTTCACGCCGTATTGTGTTGCCAGTGTGACACAATATCCGCCTGTCACTGCTGTGAGGTAATTAAGAACCATTCTATGCTGTACCAGTTCTGTTTTATAAGCCTGAAGTTCTCTTCCAGTATACCTAAACGTGTCATCATACATTTCAGTGATATTATCTAACAAATTGGCGAGCGCAGATATGTCTTTATAATTCAACACTCCTCTAGCGGTGCGAGTGATATCTAACGCGATTAGAAACTGAATCCCGGTGGATTCATGGATCATGTCAGAGGCCGGATGCTCTGTTCTTTCTATCAGGTGCCGTTTAACTACGTGCTCGTAATGGGTGTGAGTATAAGGAGTTTGGGCAACACGGTGTATGTCTTTCATTTTGTCATGTGATACAGTCATTACTTCAGGCAGTACTTTTCCAATATAACACAATCCTTCAGAATTTGGGGCAAGCCACTTATACGCCTTTCTCCCGCATATGAAATATGCATCATCGGGGAGAACATATGGGACGGAGCAGGACACAACCATACCACACACCCTCCATGTGAAATCTCCTAACCCCAACTCTTCCATCTGCCTAGTACACGTATCAGGTTGTACGATATGTGCACAGTATCCTGGTGATACCTCTCCAACTCTCGTAATCCTATTTCCTAAGGTATACCTATACCGGAAAGATTTTCCTCTACTGGCTATGTGGTGTATAAGCTCTGTATCTGTAGGCATTCCATCCGCTCTATGCGAAAAGGTCATGGTTTGATTACTCCATGACACCTCCCAATCTCCCGGCTTTCGGGGATTGGAGATGTTAAAGCATAATAGGGACCTATCCACATGGTATTGGTGGAGCTTCAAACTAGGAGGGCTGGAGATATTAAACCTCCTGTCCACCGGTCTCCCACCACTTAACTCAAGTACCTCCCCTAACGTTAAAGGAAATGGTACTAGCCCTGATTTGCTATGACCTTGAGGTACTTGAGAGCATACCCAACAATCTGTTTTATTTAACACACTACCCACTAAGGAGTGATAGTCACTCAATGGATGCCGGTCCATATGGATATTAAAACTGGATTGGCATTTCTTTATGCACCCATCCTCAATGACATTGTTACAGAGCCGACAGATACAGTTTTCTTCAGCTAACAATCCTTCACAATTCCTTCTATGGTCAATGCTATCGGATCGTTTTCTGATACTCGCCTTTGCTTGTTGATTATGTTGTTCTTGGAAAACTACGCCTCCATCTCTGTCATCAGAACCCATTCCAGAACCTCTCTCGACCTCCATGGTACTCTCGCCGGAACAGACTGCTCTGGTCAACATCATGGTCAACAGGAAAATCCGGATCACAGTCTCTTGGGGCAAGTCCATCTTGTAGGAGGAAACGGAGAAGAATGAGAAGGGGGAAAAAAATAATTTGAGGGAGAGGGGATGGGAAGTTGGAGAAAAACAATAAAAGGGAACAGGGGATCGACAACTGCTTTTGGTCTTGTGATTTTCAATGCTCAGGTGCCGCCTCAATCCTCCTGGAACAGACACTCCAGTGATACAACCTCTACCGTCTGTTCCTTATCACGGGACCTCTCTGGATCAGCAACCTTCTTACAGTGGGACGAATGAACCCAAGTCTCTCTCTCAGCAACCTTCAATGCTGTAGTGCTAGTCAATAAGACCTGGTATGGTCCTTCCCATCTGTCAATAAGGCAACCTGAGCGTAGAAAATTCCGTATCATTACATAATCCCCAGGTTCAATGTCATGACAATTACTATCTGGTAAATCAGGAATCACTAACTTCAGATTATCATTTTGATTCCTCAACTGTTTACTCATGTTAATCAAGTATTTTACAGTCACTTCATTGTTACACTTCAAATCATCCTGAGGGTTAATCATAACATGCGGTTGTCGACCAAACAAGATTTCAAAGGGAGACAGATTAAGAGGGGACCTGGGAGTGGTTCTGATGCTGTACAGTACAATGGGTAAAGCTTCTGGCCATGTCAATCCTGTCTCTGCCATCACTTTACTCAGTTTATTTTTAATAGTGCTGTTCACTCTTTCCACTTTCGCACTCGCCTGTGGACGGTATGGAGTGTGCAGCTTGCTATCAATTCCCATCAATTTACACATTCCTTGAAAGACATCACCTGTAAAATGGGTACCCCTATCACTTTCGATAATTCTAGGGATACCATATCTACATACAAATTCCTGCACAATTTTCTTAGCAGTAAACATAGCGGTATTTGTGGCCGCTGGAAATGCTTCGACCCAATTTGAGAAAACATCTATACAAACAAGTACATATTTCAAATTTCGACAAGGGGGTAATTGAATAAAGTCAATCTGTATTACCTGGAAAGGGCCGCCGGCAGGTGGGATATGAGATGGTTCTGTAGGTATTGCCTTTCCGATGTTCTTTCTCAGACAGGTAAGGCATGACATTGCCCTTTTACTCGCATGAGATGACAATCCTGGGGCACACCAATATGCTCTTACCAACTTGCACATCCCTTCCTTGCCCAGATGAGTCAGCCCGTGAGCTGCCTCAGCTAAACATGGAAGGTATGCTCTGGGGGCCACTGGTTTACCGTGTCCATCCGTCCAGAGTCCTGAGGACTCCTGACCATATCCTTTTGCCTTCCAGACTGCCTTTTCCTGTGTGGAACACAAATTTTGCATCTCACACAACTTCTGTGTGTTGATGGTATTAAATACCATCAGTTGTGTGGTGTCTGTCTGTCTGGGGGTAGCAGCTGCAAATTTAGCAGCTTCGTCTGCTCGGCTGTTACCAAGTGATACTGGGTCTTGGCTATATGTGTGTGCTTTACATTTGATAACAGCCACTCTGTCGGGTTCCTGTATCGCTGTTAGAAGCCTTTTTATATGAGCTGCATGCGCTACCGGTGTACCAGCTGCCGTCATGAAATTTCTGAGGCGCCATAGGGCTCCGAAATCATGGACTACCCCGAATGCATATCTAGAATCGGTGTAGATATTGGCTGATTTGCCCTTAGCCAATTCACATGCTCTGGTTAGGGCGACCAGTTCAGCAACCTGGGCTGAGTGAGGTGGGCCTAGCGGTTCCGCTTCTATGGTGCCTTGGTCATCTACGACTGCGTATCCAGTACACAAGTCTCCCGAGTCTGACTGTCTATGACAGGCCTGGCCAACCTGTGGCTCTCCAGATGTAGTGAAACTACACATCCCAGCATGCCCTGCCACAGTTTTAGCATTCCCTTATAGCAAAACTGTGGCAAGGCATGATGGGACTTGTAGTTTCACAACAGCTGGAGAGCCACAGGTTGGCCAGGCCTGGTCTATGACAACTACCGTCCGTGTAGAACGTAAGTTCTACATCTTCCAGTGGGTTGTCACTGATGTCAGGCCTTGCGGTAAAATTTTGGGTCAAATATTCCATACAATCATGTGTGTCTTCCTTTGTATTAAATTCTCCTTCCCCACCACTCTCATCCTCCACCCTTTGTGCCTGTCCAGGCACACCTGGGAGATATGTTGCAGGATTTAATGCACTGCATCTCCTTATGGTGATGTTTACGGGGGCCATTAGTGCCAATTCCCATCTTGTAAACCGCGCTGATGAGACGTGTCTGGTTTGGGCAGAATTTAACAAGGCTGACACTGCATGTGGTGTATGAATTGTGAGGTTGCGACCTAGCACGACGTCTTCGCTTTTCGTTACTAGCAATGCTATCGCAGCAACGCTTCGCAAGCATGTGGGGAGGGATCGCGCTACCGTATCTAGCTGAGCGCTGTAATATGCTACCGGCCTGCTGGCATCACCGTGCCTTTGGGTTAGTACGCCTGCCGCGCAACCAGCACTTTCTGTTCCGTATAGTTCAAAGGGTTTCCCATAGTCTGGCATACCCAATGCTGGTGCCTGCGTTAGGCACTGTTTAAGTCTCTCAAATGCTGTCTCAGACTCGTCTGTATGCGAAATCCGATCAGGTTTGTTTGAGGAGACCATCTCCTGCAAGGGTAACGCTAGAATGGAAAACCCTGGGATCCAGTTACGGCAATACCCACACATTCCTAAAAATGTTCTGATCTGTTGCTGGGTTTGTGGCAGAGTCATGTCTCTAATTGCTTGAATTCTATCAGCGGTCAGGTGTCTCAGTCCTTGTGTTAGACAGTGTCCCAAATATTTTACCTTAGTTTGCATAATTGCAACTTGTCTTTGGAAACCTTGTGTCCTGTGTCTGAAAGATGAAACAGGAGCTGTTTCGTATCCTTCAGGGATGCTTCCAATGAATCAGAACACAGTAGTAGATCATCCACGTACTGTATTAATACTGATCCACTCACTGGTTGGAAAGACTGTAAACAATCATGCAAAGCCTGGGAAAATATACTTGGGCTATCTATGAATCCTTGTGGTAATCGAGTCCATGTGTATTGGACTCCTCTGTATGTAAATGCAAACAAATATTGACTGTCAGGGTGCAGAGGTACCGAAAAGAAAGCGGAGCAGAGGTCAATAACAGTGAAAAATTTTGCAGTGGGAGGGATTTGCATTAGGATGACAGCTGGATTTGGCACTACGGGGAACTGACTCAACTATTTTGTTAATCCCCCTTAGATCCTGCACTAGCCGGTAACCCCTCCCCCCACTCTTTTTAACAGGGAAGATGGGACTATTGGCAGTGCTGGACGTTCTTACCAGAATGCCCTGTTGTAGCAAGCGCTCTATTACGGGATACACTCCTAACTCCACCTCTGGCTTCAGAGGGTACTGTGGGATTTTTGGAGCTATCCTACCATCTTTTACTTGTACAACTACCGGAGCTACGTTTGCCATTAATCCAGTGTCCTGTCCATCTTTAGTCCAAAGTGACTCTGGTATCTGAGATGTCATTTCTTCTACTTGGGAGGGAGTCCTATTTGTCATAATGGTATGTGACATTAATTTTGATGGGGAGTCTAACATGTCTCGTACTTCCTGAGCGTGATTCTCAGGTATGTCCAAGAATACACCTTCAGGAGTACAATAAATGACGCACCCCATTTTACACAGTAAGTCTCTTCCCAGGAGATTAGTCGGTGCCGATGCAGCCAGCAAAAAGGAATGCTTGGTATGTAAAGGCCCTACTGTAATCTCAGCTGGTTTGCTAACAGGGTAGTGCTGGACTACTCCCGTTACCCCTATGGCTGGAATTGTCTTACCAGTGGTTCTCATGCCCACTGTCGAATTTATCACTGATTTGGCCGCCCCTGTGTCTACAAGAAAGTTTAATGATTTACCAGCTACATTGATTGCAATTTCTGGTTCACTTCCAAGGCTTGCAATCAATTTTACTGGCTGCAGATTACAGGTATGGCCACACCCCTATTGGGTATGGTGACCTCCCTGAATCCCGCTGGCAGCAACTACTTGTGATGGAGTTAATTGGGAGCTACCAGAGGCTTGCCAGTCTCTGTTCGGGGGATATCTTTTTGTTTCCCCTGCATGTGGCTCATAACTCCGTTTCTGCGGACCCTGATCCCAATGTCGTGTGTCGTGTCGTTGTCTAGGGGGTTGGTATGAGTTTCGTGAATTCTTCACTCTACAATCTCGTGCCATGTGTCCCTGTTTATGACAAGAATAACAAGTAACCACATTTGACTTACCCACAGGGTTTGGTGATATAAACAAAGGCTGCCTTGTGGTCAGGGCCTGTATACTTACTGCCATTAACTTATCACCTTGTTGTTCCCTGTGTCTGGTGATGTTCCTATCGTGATCAATAGCAGCCTCTCTCAAAGTAGCCACAGACAGACCTCGCCAACATGGTTGTGTGGTCTGTACCCTAGTCTTCAATGACTCTTTTAAACCATCCATCAGTACCGATACTGCTACTTCTCGATGGTTTATGTTTGTTTTAATGTCCTCTATGCCTGTGTATTTTGCCATTTCTGATAATGCTCTGTGAAAATACTCTGCAGCTGTTTCTGACTCCTTCTGTTTAATGGAGAATATTTTGTTCCATTTAACTACGGCTGGGAAATACTCCTTTAACTGTAAACTTATTCTTTTTACATTGTCTTTGTTGTACACTTCTGTAAGAGGTACATCCTGATCTAATCCACAGTCAGCTAAAAATTGAGCTGCGTCGACATTGGAGGGTAAACATGCTCTCAGCAATATCTGCCAGTCTTTATTGTTGGGCTCTACAGTGTTACCTAGGTCTCTGATGTATTTTTGGCTGGCAACTAAGTCTTTTCTAGGGTCAGGGAATTCCGACACTATGGTCCTTAATTCCATTCGGGAAAATGGGCTGTACATGGCAATGTTCCTAACAGGAGTGACTCCTGAAGTGTCTGTTTTCCCATTTGGAACTACTATTACCTTAACAGGATTAACTCTAACAACCTCATTCTGTGTAGATTCTACAGGCTGTGGTGAGATAGTTTCAGCATAGTGTATGGTGCCGTACTTATCCGTTGATACGACCTCACCTATCCCTCCGCTAGGGGCCTTTGTTACTAATCTCGGGGGTGGAGCTGTGCCTACTGTGGTCTCTGCTATGGTGGCTGCTAGAGAGAGCGCTGAAATTGTTGCCGATTCGTCCTCTTGATCACACTCCTGAGGAAAGTTCAAAACAGGGTACAACTTGCACGGGTTAATACTTGCATTGGTTAATTGGTTAACATTATCTTTAACATTTACACAGTTGCTAAGTGTTTGTGTGTTACACCTTAGTGCGTCATTCTCCGCAACCAATTTCTCTCCTGATATGTATGGTGGCGGTGGGGCCGTGGCTATCAGTTTTCTGATCGAGCCAGATCCCGCCGCCTGAGCCAATCCTCTCTGTATGTCACCCTCCTGTTGCCACAACTGTAAATAATCATAATGCTTGATTCGTCTCTTTGCTGATTTAATGAGACATATCCTTCTCCTTAAATTCGTTAACACTTCTGTGCTGAAGCTACCTACTCTTGGGAATTTCTCCCCGTCATGTACCGTCATTCTCTCCCATTCATCACATAAAGCTTCTGTGTGACTTCCGTATTTCTCACACATTACGTACCTTGCCGACCCGACTGGTCGGTTCACTGAATCAACCCGAACCGAGGTTGATCGCCCCCTACCTGAACAAGTGGCCCCCATAGTTCGAAGGTGTTGCTTTATTCAGCCAACCCTTACGCAAACCAAAATGTTCAAAATAGGCTGACGGTGGCGGTTTACCGAGTACCCCACTCACTCGCCCACGCCGACCAATATGACCTGATCACACTGATATAGTGCTGACGTACTCGACCCAGGGCCCCTGCGACCTGAACCTCTATTTACTGGAACCTGCGAGGGTGATCCGAAGAACACTTACTCTTTCCAGTAACTATTGGTTGTTGGATAGTTCCTGAGTGAGCAGCGAACCTCCCTTAAAATAAAAAAAATTACACAAATCACGTTAGAATGTACAAATAGCGTTTATGACCTTCGTACACAAATAGTACCGGTCAGGTTTACTAATGTACACAATTACGTGCGGTACAATCGTTCAGCACATAAGCAACTAATCTTATGTACGGAGCGACCAGTGGAATCGAAAATTACGGCTGCGAATTCCTTCAGCCAGAGCTTGTATGGCCTATATGGGTGTTGCACCAACCCTTTCTTGGTGTTGTGCCTGTGGACTGTATAGCGGACTTCCTTGTCTGCTGTACCTAAACCTGCTGGTCTGCTATGACCTCCTGGTCTGTTACAGTATGACCTCCTGGTCTGCTACACTCTAATGCTCAAATTGTATGTTTTAACCAGGGATGCCTCCCTAGCCACCATGTACATCACTTACACGCATGTACCTCACGAGAACTCGACTTTTCTTGTGGTTCAACCTCAAAAATTGTAAAAACAAACACTCACTCACCACATATACACTTTTGTTTCTATTTCTATTTCTGCGCAGAAATTTCTCTTTAGACCAGATGTGTTACAAATTAGGAGAAGGATCTGTTAATTTAAATTTCGAATGTTAAAATAGATTTGCGCGATTTATCGCCTTGCGTTATTTACTGCGTTGCGCTATTTATCGCGTTGGAAAAAAAAAATTAACACTTGTGATTTGAGTTACGTGGGCGTACCCGTACGCTCCGTTGCGTAATATACGCTGCGTGCGTCGGCCCTTGGGTTGCGTACGCAAGTCTCAGTCCTTTGTTAGAGACACGTGTACGCAAAGCAAAGATCCACCGTAACACAATTTATACGTTTATCAATGTAGATGATCCTTTATCATCTACCGCGCACCACACTGACTTCGCCTTGTCTCTCAGGCACAGCTGTGTTTGTCTATACTTTAACTATATTACCTTTTTACTCTTAAACTATAAAATAGCGGCAAATCTCTCTTAGCACGTTTATCAACTATAAAACTGGCAAACAGGAGAGTGATATATACGAAAATACACAAATGAAAAAAAGAAATGCAGATATATATGTGTGCGTGCGTGTGTACGCTAGACAGAAAAATAAACAGTTTTAAAAGAGACTAGCGTGTTGTTCTTACCTCCGGTTCCCGGATTCCTTCAGCACCCTTTACTAAGAGAAGGAGACGCTTATCCAAACAGCACTACGAGGAATATGATCTCCCGCCCTTTGCTGCTGGATAATGTCTGCTGAAATTACCTAGTGCAGATATGTGAAGGACAGGACGAGCCCGCAATTGATAAAGCTAAATATTTATCTTATATAATACCCTTTATGAGGTCTAAGAACACTGTACGCTATCTACGTATGAAGTACCGTAAGGGTACGCTCGTTGCGTAACAATCGCTTAGCCGTAGTCGAGACGCTCAAGCGTCACGTTCGCTCACGGCCAAGAGATCACAGGCAGGCACGCTATTGGCTGCTGACTAACGTAATGATTCGCTATAGCGTAGCGGACGCTCGGGACCACGAGGAGATCACCAGCGGCGCTGACGCTAACAATGTTAAACCTTTAAATCTAAACCATAAACAATGTAATATGCTGTAAAACCTTAGTGTATAGATAGAGTGTAAATGCAACACAGTGTAACCTTATTAACTCAAAAGCTGTATGAGCGTCACCGACGCTCTGAGAATACTTAACACTATAAGAAATACACAGATACCTGGGCTTAGGGTCCAACGCCTAATATATATATATTATGAATGATATACTTGCAAAAGAATTAATACAAATACAAATCATACACTACAATATAACATAGACTACCTAACCAGATAACTACACAGGAAATACAATACAATTACTATTTAAGAGAAAATAAGAGAGAAAGAGGAGAAGAGAGAGAGAGAGAGAAATTGGCCCATAATAACAAGAAGATCAATATAGCTGCGGAGAAACACTTACGCACAAGGGGAAACGATCGCATGCGCCTCGATATCCAGCTCCCGATTATCAGCAATGAGAACCGTTGAAGAGAGTGAACTGGATATGGTCGGCCTGCCTATTTATGCCCCACACACAATACAATTCAATGGTCCCTACAATCTCATTGTTCATTGGACACAGGAATTCGGCTTCGCATTATTACAAAAGGTCATAGGTTGATTCATACAGGTGGGCTGTGACTGCTTCCAACTGTTCAGGTGGGTGGGATACTGGGTTTCCCGCCGCATGACTAAATAAGAACAAATAATAGTAAATGGACATAAACTTCTTATGTCCACAACTATTCGCACGAGCGATTAATCCGCTCCAAACCAACACCGGAATATTGCTATTTAAATACCCTTCCGATGGGTACCAAACACCACTGTATGACCCCTGTTAGACCCTTCGTACAATACAAAGAGGGATCTCTCTGTTCAGGAGCATGCTATGTTAACTAAACTTTCAGAATCTATCAAAGGGACCATGGTCTACAAAATACATTATATAGTGAAAATATGTAATGATTGAGTCGCACGCTACGATCACATAAACTCTACCGTAAATACGCATACCGTGCGCCTGCGGGTGCCCGCGACTGTGAGTATGCGCACGTACGGGAGAGCGTACGCATGCGCAGCACGGACCTGTGTGAGGTGCAAATATGGTAGTGTGCATAGAGATATTTTTCTGACTTTGACACTGGTTTTCGGAAATTGGAAATATTAAAACACAACAGGTACCTATATACATTGTACTGGTGGAGCTTCAAGCTAGGGGGTCTAGATATATTGAATTTCTGGTCCACCGGTCTCCCACCCCGTAATTCGAGTACCTCATCTATTGCTAAAGGGTACGGCACTAATCCTGACTTACTCTGTCCTTGAGGTACTTGTGAGCACACCCAACATTCTGTCTGGTTTAAGACCTTACCCACTAATGAGTGGTAATCACTCAACGGATGTCGGTCCATGTCGATTTTAATATTGGACTGACATCTGTGGATGCACCCATCTTCGACTATGTTCTCGCAATTTCTACAAATACAATATTCATCAGACAATAACCCCTCACATTGCCTCTGAGCTCCATGACTACCAGAGCGCTTACTGATACCAGCCTTTACTCGAGTGATGTGCTGCTCCTGAGATCCTACAAATCCGTACTTGCCATCAGAACCCATTCCAGATCCTTGCTCGACTTCTCTGGGACCCTCACCAAAACAGATTGTCCTGATCAAAAACAGAATTACTAGAAAAACCCGAAACGCAGTCTCTTGAGGTAGATCCATTTTGTTAAGGGAAAAGAAGGAAGATAAGGAGGGGGAGAAAGAGAAAAAGGCAGTGGGAGGTGAAAAACGAAAACTGGTACGACAACCGCCTCTGATCTTGTTGTTCTCAGCACTCAGGTGCCGTTTCAACAGTCTTGCCTCTCAGCTTTCTCGGAACAAACACTCTAGTGATACGAGGTTCTCTTCACCTTGCTCTTTGAACACACAGTTCTCCGGGTCAGCGACCTTCTTGCAGTGGGACGAGTCGACCCAAGTCTCTCTTTCGGCGACCTTTAGTGCTGTCGTGCTGGTTAACAAGACTTGGTATGGTCCTTCCCACCTGTCTATGAGGCAACCTGAGCGTAATTTTTTTTTTCGAATCATCGCATAATCCCCAGGCTCAATGTCATGACAATTGCTGTTTGGTAGGTCAGGAATCACCAGCTTTAGATTTCTTTGTTGATTTCTCAGCTGCTGGTTCATCCTAACCAAATTTCTCTGACGTCCTAGTGGATGCTGGGAACTCCGTAAGGACCATGGGGAATAGCGGCTCCGCAGGAGACAGGGCACATCTAAAGAAAGCTTTAGGATCACCTGGTGTGCACTGGCTCCTCCCCCTATGACCCTCCTCCAAGCCTCAGTTAGATTTTCTGTGCCCGACGAGAAGGGTGCACACTAGGGGCTCTCCAGAGCTCTTTGTGAAAGTTTTAGTTTAGGTTTATTATTTTCAGTGAGACCTGCTGGCAACAGGCTCACTGCATCGAGGGACTAAGGGGAGAAGAAGCGAACTCACCTGCGTGCAGAGTGGATTGGGCTTCTTAGGCTACTGGACATTAGCTCCAGAGGGACGATCACAGGTTCAGCCTGGATGGGTCACCGGAGCCGCGCCGCCGGCCCCCTTACAGAGCCAGAAGAGCGAAGAGGTCCGGAAAAATCGGCGGCAGAAGACTTTCCTGTCTTCAGATAAAGGTAGGCGCACAGCACCGCAGCTGTGCGCCATTGCTCTCAGCACACTTCACACTCCGGTCACTGAGGGTGCAGGGCGCTGGGGGGGCAGCGCCCTGAGACGCAATAAATCGATAGAAAACCTTTTATGGCTAAAATAAATGCATCACATATAACTCCTGGGCTATATGGATGCATTTAACCCCTGCCAAAACATACAAGAAAACGGATGATAAGGACGCCGAGAAAGGGGCGGAGCCTATCTCCTCAGCACACTGGCGCCATTTTCCCTCACAGCTCAGTTGGAGGGAAGCTCCCTGGCTCTCCCCTGCAGTCACTACACTACAGAAAGGGGTTAAAAAAGAGAGGGGGGCACAAATTAGGCGCAGTATAAACAATACAGCAGCTATAAAGGGAAAAACACTTATATAAGGTTATCCCTATATATATATAGCGCTCTGGTGTGTGCTGGCAAACTCTCCCTCTGTCTCCCCAAAGGGCTAGTGGGGTCCTGTCCTCTATCAGAGCATTCCCTGTGTGTGTGCTGTGTGTCAGTACGTTTGTGTCGACATGTATGAGGAGAAAAATGATGAGGAGACGGAGTAGAGTGTCTGTAATAGTGTTGTCACCCCCTGGGGGGTCGACACCTGAGTGGATGTACTGTTGAAATTGCGTGACAGTGTCAGCTTTGTATAAAAGACAGTGGTTGACATGAGACAGCCGGCTACTCAGCTTGTGCATGTCCAGACGTCTCATACAGGGGCTCTAAAGCGCCCGTTACCTCAGATACAGACGCCGACACGGATACTGACTCCTGTGTCGACGGTGAAGAGACAACCGTGATTTCAAATAGGGCCACACATTGCATGATTGAGGCAATGGAAAAAGTTTACACTCTTCTGATAATATAAATACCACCAAAAAAAGGGGTATTATGTTTGGTGAGGAAAAACTTCCTGTAGTTTTCCTGAATCTGAGAAATAAAATGAGGTGTGTGATGATGCGTGGGTTTCCCCCCCGATAACAATTGATAATTTCTAAAAAGTTATTGGCAGTATACCTTTTCCCGCCAGAGGTTAGGGTGCGTTGGGAAACACCCCCTAGGGGGGATAAGGCGCTCACACGCTTGTACAAGGGCTCTACCCTCTCTGGAGATGGCCGCCCTTAAGGATCCTGCTGATAGAAAGCAGGAGGGTATCCTAAAATGTATTTACACACATACTGGTGTTATACTGCGACCAGCAATCGCCTCAGCCTGGATGTGCAGTGCTGGGTTGGCGTGGTCGGATTCCCTGACTGGAAATATGATATCCTAGATAAGGACAGTATATTATTGCCTATAGAGCAATTAAAAGATGCATTTCTATATATGCATGATGCACAGCGGAATATTTGCCGACTGGCATCAAGTATAAGTGCGTTGTCCAATTATACCAGTAAAGTGGTCAGGTGATGCGGATTCCAAACGGCATTTGGAAGTATTGCCTTAAAAGAGGGGATGTACCCCAGGTCGCCTCTCAAAATAAGACGCCGTATTATCAGGCGCAGGCCTGGTTGGCAAGCGGACAAAAGGGTTCCTCTTTTCTGCTCGTGACAGAGGGAGAGGAAAATGGCTGCAGAGATCAGCCAGTTCCAAGGAACAGAAACTCTTTTCCGCCTCTGCCAAGCCCTCAGTATGACGCTAGGGCTTTACAAGTTCAGGCACGGTGGGGTCCCGTTCTCAATGAATTTCAGTGCGCAGTGGGCTCACTCGCAAGTAGACCCCTGGATCCTTCTGGTAATATTTCAGGGGTACAAATTGGAATTCGAGACGTATCCCCCTCGCCGTTTCCAAAGGTCTGTTTTACCGACGTCTCCCGCTGACAGGGAGGCAAGTTTGGAAACCATTCACAAGCTGTATTCCCAGCAGGTGATAATCAAGGTACCCCTTCTGCAACAGGGAACGGGGTATTATTCCACACTATTGTGGTACCGAAGCCAGACGGCTCGGGGAGACCGATTTTAAAATCTAAAATCTTTGAACACTTGCATACAGAGGTTCAAATTCAAAATTGAGTCACTCAGAGCAGTGATTGCAAACCTGGAAGAAGGGGACTACATGATGTCTCGGGACATCAAGGATGCTTACCTTCAGGTCAAAATTTACCCTTCTCACCAAGGGTATTTCAGGTTATGGTACAGAACTGTCACTATCAGTTCGGACGCTGCCGTAGGGATGGTCCACGGCACCCCGGGTCTTTACTGAAGTAATGACCGTAATGATGATATTCCTTCGAAGGAAGGGAATTTTAGTTATCCGTTACTTGGACGATTCCCTGATAAGGGTAAGATCCAGGGAACAGTTGGAGATCGGTGTAACACTATATCAGGTAGTGTTGCGGCAGCACGATTGGATTCTCAATATTCCAAAATCGCAGCTGGTTCCGACGTCTTGTCTTCTGTTCCTAGGGATGATCCTGGACACAGTCCAGAAAGAAGGTGTTTTTCCCCGGAGGAGAAAGCCAGGGAGTTATCCGAGCTAGTCAGGAACCTCCTAAAACCGAACCAAGTCTCAGTGCATCAATGCACAAGGGTTCTGGGTAAAAATGGTGGCTTCCTACGAAGCAATCCCATTCGGCAGATTCCACGCAAGACTTTCCAGTGGAACCTACTGGACAAATGGTCCGGGTCGCATCTTCAGATGCTTCAGCGGATAACCCTGTCACCGGGGACAAGGGTATCCCTCCTGTGGTGGTTGCAGAGTGCTCATCTTCTAGAGGGCCGCAGATTCGGCATTCGGGACTGGGTCCTGGTGGCCACGGATGCCAGCCTGCGAGGCTGGGGAGCAGTCACACAGGGAAGGAATTTCCAGGGCTTATGGTCAAGCCTGGAGACATCTCTTCATATAAACATTCTGGAACTAAGGGCCATTTACAATGCCCTAAGTCAAGCGAAACCCCTGCTTCAGGGTCAGGCGGTATTGATCCAATCGGACAACATCACGTCAGTCGCCCACGTAAACAGACAGGGCGGCACGGGAAGCAGGGGGGCAATGGCAGAAGCTGCAAGGATTCTTCGCTGGCCGGAAAATCATGTGATAGCACTGTCAGCAGTGTTCATTCCGGGAGTGGACAACTGGGAAGCAGACTTCCTCAGCAGACACGACCTTCACCCGGGAGAGTGGGGACTTCACCCAGAAGTCTTCCACCTGATTGTAAACCGTTGGGAAAAACCAAAGGTGGACATAATGGCGTCCCGTCTAAACAAACAACTAGACAGATATTGCGCCAGGTCAGGGGACCCTCAGGCAATAGCGGTGGACGCTCTGGTAACACCGTGGGTGTACCAGTCAGTGTATGTGTTCCCTCCTCTGCCTCTCATACCAAAAGTACTGAGAATCATAAGAAGGAGAGGAGTAAGAACTATACTCGTGGTTCCGGATTGGCCAAGAAGGACTTGGTATCCGGAACTTCAAGAGATGCTCACGGACGAACCGTGGCCTCTACCTCTAAGAAAGGACCTGCTCCAGCAGGGGCCTTGTCTGTTCCAAGACTTACCGCGGCTGCATTTGACGGCTTGGCGGTTGAACGCCGGATCCTGAAGGAAAAAGGCATTCCAGATGAAGTCATTCCTACCCTGGTCAAGGCCAGGAAGGACGTAACCGCAAAACATTATCACCGCATTTGGCGAAAATATGTTGCGTGGTGGGAGGCCAAGAAGGCCCCTACAGAGGAATTTCAACTGGGTCGTTTCCTCCATTTCCTGCAAACAGGACTGTCTATGGGCCTAAGATTAGGGCCCATTAAGGTTCAAATTTCGGCCCTGTCGATTTTCTTCCAAAAGGAACTGGCTTCAGTGCCTGAAGTTCAGACATGTGTAAAAGGGGTACTGCATATACAGCCTCCTTTTGTGCCTCCAGTGGCACCTTGGGATCTCAATGTTGTGTTGAGTTTCCTAAAGTCACATTGGTTTGAACTACTCACCACTGTGGACTTAAAATATCTCACATGGAAGGTGACGATGCTGTTAGCCCTGGCTTCAGCCAGGCGTGTGTCAGAACTGGCGGCTTTATCATATAAAAGCCCTTATTTAATATTTCATTCTGACAGGGCAGAATTGAGGACTTGTCCTCAATTTCTACCTAAGGTGGTTTCTGCATTCCACATGAAGCAACCTATTGTGGTACCTGCGGATACTAAGGACTTGGAGGATTCCAAGTTGCTTGACGTGGTCAGGGCCCTGAAAATATATGTTTCCAGGACGGCTGGAGTCAGAAAATCTGACTCGCTGTTTATCCTGTATGCACCCAACAAACTGGGTGCTCCTGCTTCTAAGCAGACGATTGCTCGTTGGATTTGTAGTACAATTCAGCTTGCACGTTCTGTGGCAGGCCTGCCACAGCCAAAAATCTTAAAATGCCCACTCCACAAGGAAGGTGGGCTCATCTTGGGCAGCTGCCCGAGGGGTCTCGGCTTTACAACTTTGCCGAGCAGCTACTTCGTCAGGAGCAAATACGTTTGTAAACTTCTACAAATTTGATACCCTGGCTGAGGAGGACCTGGAGTTCTCTCATTCGGTGCTGCAGAGTCATCCGCACTCTCCCGCCCGTTTGGGAGCTTTGGTATAATCCCCATGGTCCTTACGGAGTTCCCAGCATCCACTAGGACGTCAGAGAAAATAAGAATTTACTTACCGATAATTCTATTTCTCGTAGTCCGTAGTGGATGCTGGGCGCCCATCCCAAGTGCGGATTGTCTGCAATACTGGTACATAATTATTGTTACCAAAAAATTTGGGTTATTGTTGTAGTGAGCCATCTTTTATAGAGGTTTCTCTATTATCATGCTGTTAACTGGGTTCAGATCACAAGTTGTACAGTGTGATTGGTGTGGCTGGTATGAGTCTTACCCGGGATTCAAAATCCTTCCTTATTGTGTACGCTCGTCCGGGCACAGTATCCTAACTGAGGCTTGGAGGAGGGTCATAGGGGGAGGAGCCAGTGCACACCAGGTGATCCTAAAGCTTTCTTTAGATGTGCCCTGTCTCCTGCGGAGCCGCTATTCCCCATGGTCCTTACGGAGTTCCCAGCATCCACTACGGACTACGAGAAATAGAATTATCGGTAAGTAAATTCTTATTATTTCACAGTTATTTCATTATTGCATTTCAAATCATCCTGGGGGTCTATCATTACATGGGGTTGTCGACCAAAAAGAATTTCAAAGGGTGATAAATTAAGCGGTGACCTGGGAGTGGTTCTGATGCTGTACAACACTAGTGGCAAAGCTTCTGGCCACAGCAATCCAGTTTCAGCCATCACTTTGCTTAGTTTATTCTTAATAGTGCTGTTCATTCTCTCCACCTTCGCACTCGCCTGTGGTCGGTGCGGAGTATGCAGCTTGCTATTAATTCCCATCAGTTTGCACATGACCTGAAAGACTTCACCTGTAAAGTGGGTACCCCTATCACTTTCAATCACACAAACACAGCAGTATTTGTGGCAGCGGGGAATGCTTCTACCCAGTTGGAAAACACATCAGTACATACTAACACATACTTTAAATTCCTACAGGGTGGTAACTGTATGAAGTCGATTTGTATTACCTGAAAAGGTCCGTCTGTAGGAAGGATATGGGATGGCTCTGTTGGTATTGCCTTTCCAATATTCTTCCTCAAGCAAGTAAGACATGTCATTGCCTTCTTACCTGCATAAGAAGAGAATCCTGGCGCACTCCAGTAGGCTCTTACCAGCTTGCACATACCCTCCTTGCTCAGATGAGTCAGACCGTGTGCCACCTCATCTAGACTTGGGAGACATGTTCTGGGTGCCACTGGCTTACCGTGTCCATCTGTCCAAAGTCCTGGGGACTCCTGACCATATCCCTTCGCCTTACAGACCGCCTTTTCCTGTAGGGAACACAAATTTTGAATTTTAATTTAGTTATTTTATGTTATCAGTTGTGTGAAGTAAAAACATCTCTGGATGAGAGAATAGAGGGAAAATGAAAAAGAAAATGTAGGGTTTGCCATTCACCAACAGGCCATCACACCATCATGCATATCCGTGTCTGTACACAATCTCCCTTCACCAGTATTCCCATTCTCCACCCTTTGTGCATGACCAGGCACACTGCAGTAATACTGGTGTCATTGTGTTGGTGAGATATACTGGGTTTGGGCAGAACTCTGAAGGACCGAGTAGGCATGTGGTGTTTAAACTGTAATCGGGTCCACGTATTGGACCACCCTGTGTGAACGCAAAAGATGAAGAGGAAATTGTGGTGAAACTAGAGATGTGCACTTGAAATTTTTCGGGTTTTGTGTTTTGGTTTTGGGTTCGGTTCCGCGGCCGTGTTTTGGGTTCGACCGCGTTTTGGCAAAACCTCACCGAATTTTTTTTGTCGGATTCGGGTGTGTTTTGGATTCGGGTGTTTTTTTTTAAAAACACTAAAAAACAGCTTAAATCATAGAATTTGGGGGTCATTTTGATCCCAAAGTATTATTAACCTCAAAAACCATAATTTCCACTCATTTTCAGTCTATTCTGAATACCTCACACCTCACAATATTATTTTTAGTCCTAAAATTTGCACCTAGGTCGCTGGATGACTAAGCTAAGCGAACCTAGTGGCCGACACAAACACCGTGCCCATCTAGGAGTGGCACTGCAGTGTCACGCAGGATGGCCCTTCCAAAAAACACTCCCCAAACAGCACATGACGCAAAGAAAAAAAGAGGCGCAATGAGGTAGCTGTGTGAGTAAGATAAGCGACCCTAGTGGCCGACACAAACACCGGGCCCATCTAGGAGTGGCACTGCAGTGTCACGCAGGATGGCCCTTCCAAAAAACCCTCCCCAAACAGCACATGACGCAAAGAAAAAAAGAGGCGCAATGAGGTAGCTGTGTGAGTAAGATAAGCGACCCTAGTGGCCGACACAAACACCGGGCCCATCTAGGAGTGGCACTGCAGTGTCACGCAGGATGGCCCTTCCAAAAAACCCTCCCCAAACAGCACATGACGCAAAGAAAAAAAGAGGCGCAATGAGGTAGCTGTGTGAGTAAGATAAGCGACCCTAGTGGCCGACACAAACACCGTGCCCATCTAGAAGTGGCACTGCAGTGTCACGCAGGATGGCCCTTCCAAAAAACCCTCCCCAAACAGCACATGACGCAAAGAAAAAAAGAGGCGCAATGAGGTAGCTGTGTGAGTAAGATAAGCGACCCTAGTGGCCGACACAAACACCGGGCCCATCTAGGAGTGGCACTGCAGTGTCACGCAGGATGGCCCTTCCAAAAAACCCTCCCCAAACAGCACATGACGCACAGAAAAAAAGAGGCGCAATGAGGTAGCTGTGTGAGTAAGATAAGCGACCCTAGTGGCCGACACTAACACCGGGCCCATCTAGGAGTGGCACTGCAGTGTCACGCAGGATGGCCCTTCCAAAAAACCCTCCCCAAACAGCACATGACGCAAAGAAAAAAAGAGGCGCAATGAGGTAGCTGTGTGAGTAAGATAAGCGACCCTAGTGGCCGACACAAACACCGGGCCCATCTAGGAGTGGCACTGCAGTGTCACGCAGGATGGCCCTTCCAAAAAACCCTCCCCAAACAGCACATGACGCAAAGAAAAAAAGAGGCGCAATGAGGTAGCTGTGTGAGTAAGATAAGCGACCCTAGTGGCCGACACAAACACCGGGCCCATCTAGGAGTGGCACTGCAGTGTCACGCAGGATGGCCCTTCCAAAAAACCCTCCCCAAACAGCACATGACGCAAAGAAAAAAAGAGGCGCAATGAGGTAGCTGTGTGAGTAAGATAAGCGACCCTAGGGGCCGACACAAACACCGGGCCCATCTAGGAGTGGCACTGCAGTGTCACGCAGGATGGCCCTTCCAAAAAACATTCCACAAACAGCACATGACGCAAAGAAAAATTAAAGAAAAAAGAGGTGCAAGATGGAATTGTCCTTGGGCCCTCCCACCCACCCTTATGTTGTATAAACAGGACATGCACACTTTAACCAACCCATCATTTCAGTGACAGGGTCTGCCACACGACTGTGACTGAAATGACGGGTTGGTTTGGACCCCCACCAAAAAAGAAGCAATTAATCTCTCCTTGCACAAACTGGCTCTACAGAGGCAAGATGTCCACCTCATCATCATCCTCCGATATATCACCGTGTACATCCCCCTCCTCACAGATTATCAATTCGTCCCCACTGGAATCCACCATCTCAGCTCCCTGTGTACTTTGTGGAGGCAATTGCTGCTGGTCAATGTCTCCACGGAGGAATTGATTATAATTCATTTTAATGAACATCATCTTCTCCACATTTTCTGGATGTAACCTCGTACGCCGATTGCTGACAAGGTGAGCGGCGGCACTAAACACTCTTTCGGAGTACACACTTGTGGGAGGGCAACTTAGGTAGAATAAAGCCAGTTTGTGCAAGGGCCTCCAAATTGCCTCTTTTCCCTGCCAGTATAAGTACGGACTGTGTGACGTGCCTACTTGGATGCGGTCACTCATATAATCCTCCACCATTCTTTCAATGGTGAGAGAATCATATGCAGTGACAGTAGACGACATGTCCGTAATCGTTGTCAGGTCCTTCAGTCCGGACCAGATGTCAGCATCAGCAGTCGCTCCAGACTGCCCTGCATCACCGCCAGCGGGTGGGCTCGGAATTCTGAGCCTTTTCCTCGCACCCCCAGTTGCGGGAGAATGTGAAGGAGGAGATGTTGACAGGTCGCGTTCCGCTTGACTTGACAATTTTCTCACCAGCAGGTCTTTCAACCCCAGCAGACTTGTGTCTGCCGGAAAGAGAGATCCAAGGTAGGCTTTAAATCTAGGATCGAGCACGGTGGCCAAAATGTAGTGCTCTGATTTCAACAGATTGACCACCCGTGAATCCTTGTTAAGCGAATTAAGGGCTCCATCCACAAGTCCCACATGCCTAGCGGAATCGCTCCGTGTTAGCTCCTCCTTCAATGTCTCCAGCTTCTTCTGCAAAAGCCTGATGAGGGGAATGACCTGACTCAGGCTGGCAGTGTCTGAACTGACTTCACGTGTGGCAAGTTCAAAGGGCATCAGAACCTTGCACAACGTTGAAATCATTCTCCACTGCGCTTGAGACAGGTGCATTCCACCTCCTATATCGTGCTCAATTGTATAGGCTTGAATAGCCTTTTGCTGCTCCTCCAACCTCTGAAGCATATAGAGGGTTGAATTCCACCTCGTTACCACTTCTTGCTTCAGATGATGGCAGGGCAGGTTCAGTAGTTTTTGGTGGTGCTCCAGTCTTCTGTACGTGGTGCCTGTACGCCGAAAGTGTCCCGCAATTCTTCTGGCCACCGACAGCATCTCTTGCACGCCCCTGTCGTTTTTTAAAAAATTCTGCACCACCAAATTCAAGGTATGTGCAAAACATGGGACGTGCTGGAATTTGCCCATATTTAATGCACACACAATATTGCTGGCGTTGTCCGATGCCACAAATCCACAGGAGAGTCCAATTGGGGTAAGCCATTCCGCGATGATCTTCCTCAGTTGCCGTAAGAGGTTTTCAGCTGTGTGCGTATTCTGGAAAGCGGTGATACAAAGCGTAGCCTGCCTAGGAAAGAGTTGGCGTTTGCGAGATGCTGCTACTGGTGCCGCCGCTGCTGTTCTTGCGGCGGGAGTCCATACATCTACCCAGTGGGCTGTCACAGTCATATAGTCCTGACCCTGCCCTGCTCCACTTGTCCACATGTCCGTGGTTAAGTGGACATTGGGTACAGCTGCATTTTTTAGGACACTGGTGAGTCTTTTTCTGAGGTCTGTGTACATTTTCGGTATCGCCTGCCTAGAGAAGTGGAACCTAGATGGTATTTGGTAACGGGGGCACACTACCTCAAGAAATTGTGTAGTTCCCTGTGAACTAACGGCGGATACCGGACGCACGTCTAACACCAACATAGTTGTCAAGGCCTCAGTTATCCGCTTTGCAGCAGGATGACTGCTGTGATATTTCATCTTCCTCGCAAAGGACTGTTGGACAGTCAATTGCTTACTGGAAGTAGTACAAGTGGTCTTCCGACTTCCCCTCTGGGATGACCATCGACTCCCAGCAGCAACAACAGCAGCGCCAGCAGCAGTAGGCGTTACACGCAAGGATGCATCGGAGGAATCCCAGGCAGGAGAGGAATCGTCAGAATTGCCAGTGACATGGCCTGCAGGACTATTGGCATTCCTGGGGAAGGAGGAAATTGACACTGAGGGAGTTGATGGGGTGGTTTGCGTGAGCTTGGTTACAAGAGGAAGGGATTTACTGGTCAGTGGACTGCTTCCGCTGTCACCCAAAGTTTTTGAACTTGTCACTGACTTATTATGAATGCGCTGCAGGTGACGTATAAGGGAGGATGTTCCGAGGTGGTTAACGTCCTTACCCCTACTTATTACAGCTTGACAAAGGCAACACACGGCTTGACACCTGTTGTCCGCTTTTCTGTTGAAATACCTCCACACTGAAGAGCTGATTTTTTTGGTATTTTCACCAGGCATGTCAACGGCCGGGTGCCTGACTTAAACAAACCACCTCACCATCAGAATCCTCCTGGTCAATTTCCTCCCCAGCGCCAGCAACACCCATATCCTCCTCATCCTGGTGTACTTCAACACTGACATCTTCAATATGACTATCAGGAACTGGACTGCGGGTGCTCCTTCCAGCACTTGCAGGGGGCGTGCAAATGGTGGAAGGCGCATGCTCTTCACGTCCAGTGTTGGGAAGGTCAGGCATCGCAACCGACACAATTGGACTCTCCTTGTGGATTTGGGATTTCGAAGAACGCACAGTTCTTTGCGGTGCTTTTGCCAGCTTGAGTCTTTTCAGTTTTCTAGCGAGAGGCTGAGTGCTTCCATCCTCATGTGAAGCTGAACCACTAGCCATGAACATAGGCCAGGGCCTCAGCCATTCCTTGCCACTCCGTGTGGTAAATGGCATATTGGCAAGTTTACGCTTCTCCTCCGACAATTTTATTTTAGGTTTTGGAGTCCTTTTTTTACTGATATTTGGTGTTTTGGATTTGACATGCTCTGTACTATGACATTGGGCATCGGCCTTGGCAGACGACGTTGCTGGCATTTCATCGTCTCGGCCATGACTAGTGGCAGCAGCTTCAGCACGAGGTGGAAGTGGATCTTGATCTTTCCCTAATTTTGGAACCTCAACATTTTTGTTCTCCATATTTTAATAGGCACAACTAAAAGGCACCTCAGGTAAACAATGGAGATGGATACTAGTATACTTATGGATGGACTGCCGAGTGCCGACACAGAGGTAGCTACAGCCGTGGACTACCGTACTGTGTCTGCTGCTAATATAGACTGGATGATAATGAGATGAAATCAATATATATATATATGTATGTATATATAATATCACTAGTACTGCAGCCAGACAGGTAGATAATATATTTATTAGGTAATGATGACTGATGACGGACCTGCTGGACACTGTCAGCTCAGCAGCACCGCAGACTGCTACAGTAAGCTACTATACTATAGTAGTATGTACAAAGAAGAAAGAAAAAAAAAAACCACGGGTAGGTGGTATACAATTATGGATGGACTGCCGAGTGCCGACACAGAGGTAGCTACAGCCGTGGACTAACGTACTGTATCTGCTGCTAATATAGACTGGATGATTGATAATGAGATGAAATCAATATATATATGTATGTATATATAATATCACTAGTACTGCAGCCGGACAGGTAGATAATATATTTATTAGGTAATGATGACTGATGACGGACCTGCTGGACACTGTCAGCTCAGCAGCACCGCAGACTGCTACAGTAAGCTACTATACTATAGTAGTATGTACAAAGAAGAAAGAAAAAAAAAAACCACGGGTAGGTGGTATACAATTATGGATGGACTGCCGAGTGCCGACACAGAGGTAGCTACAGCCGTGGACTACCGTACTGTGTCTGCTGCTAATATAGACTGGATGATTGATAATGAGATGAAATCAATATATATATATGTATGTATATATAATATCACTAGTACTGCAGCCGGACAGGTAGATAATATATTTATTAGGTAATGATGACTGATGACGGACCTGCTGGACACTGTCAGCTCAACAGCACCGCAGACTGCTACAGTAAGCTACTATACTATAGTAGTATGTACAAAGAAGAAAGAAAAGAAAAAAACCACGGGTAGGTGGTATACAATTATGGATGGACTGCCGAGTGCCGACACAGAGGTAGCTACAGCCGTGGACTAACGTACTGTGTCTGCTGCTAATATAGACTGGATGATTGATAATGAGATGAAATCAATATATATATTGATAAAGCTAAATATTTATCTTATATAAAACCCTTTATGAGGTCTAAGAACACTGTACGCTATTTACGTATGAAGTACCGTAAGGGTACGCTCGTTGCGTAACAATCGCTTAGCCGTGGTCGAGACGCTCAAGCGTCACGTTCGCTCACGGCCAAGAGATCACAGGCAGGCACGCTATTGGCTGCTGACTAACGTAATGGTTCACTATAGCCTAACGGACGCTGTATCGGGTGCGGGCTGCTCGAGCGATACAGACGCTCATGAGAATACGCTGTTGGTATCGGGCACACTTATAGGTGAGCGACTACCGTAATGCTACGCTATCAGCGTAGCGGACGCTCGAGACCACGAGGAGATCACGAGCGGCGCAGACGCTCACAATGTTAAACCTTTATATCTAAATCATAAACAATGTAATATGCAGTAAAACCTTTGTGTAGAGATAGGGTGTAGATGCAACCTAGTGTAACCTTATTAACTTAAAAGCTGTTTGAGCGTCACCGACGCTCTGAGAATACTAAACACTATAAGAAATACACAGATACCTGGGCTTAGGGTCCAACGCCTAATATATATATATTATGAATGATATACTTGCAAAAGAATTAATACAAATGCAAATCATACACTACAATATAACATAGACTACCTAACCAGATAACTACACAGGAAATACAATACAATTACTATTTAAGGGAAAATAAGAGAGAAAGAGGAGAAGAGAGAGAGAGAGAGAAATTGGCCCACAATAACAAGAAGATCAATATGGTTGCGGAGAAACACTTACGCACAAGGGGAAACGATCGCATGCGCCTCTGGACATCCAGCTCCCGATTTTCAGCAATGATAACCGTTGAAGAGTGAGAGCTGGATGTGATCGGCTTGTCTATTTATGCCCCACACACAATACAATTCAATGGTCCCTACAATCTCATTGTTCATTGGACACAGGAATTCCTCCTCGCATTATAACAAAAGGTCATAGGTTGATTCATACAGGTGGGCCGTGACTATTTCCAACAGCTCAGGTGGGAGGGAAACTGGGTTTCCCGCCGCATGGATAAGTAAGTGCAAATACAGTGAATGTTCATAAACTTCTTATGTCCATAACTATTCGCACGAGCGATTAATCCGCTTCAAACCAACACCGGAATATTGCTAATTAAATACTCTTCCGATGGGTACTAAACACCACTGTATTACTCCTGTCTGACCCTTCGTATCAAACAAAGAGGGATTTCTCTGTTCACGAACATTCTATATTAACCAAACTTTCAGAATCTATCAAAGGGACCATGATCTACAAAATACATTATATAGTGAAAATATGTAACGATTGAGTCGCACGCTACGATCACATAAACTCTACCGTAAATACGCATACCGTGCGCCTGCGGGTGCCCGTGACTGTGAGTATGCGCACGTACGGGAGAGCGTACGCATGCGCAGCACGGACCTGTGTGAGGTGCAAATATGGTAGTGTGCGTAGAGATATTTTTCTGACTTTGACAGTCCACCCTTTGGCAGTCAACAATAACTGCCACCTTCTAAAACATTTCAAAAAGAGAAAAATATATGTCAGGGGTTAATACATTTACATGGTTGGGTAGGGGAGGAGAGGAGAAGGTAGGAAAAGGGTATGACCTAGTGAGATAGCAGGAGCATGTGTGTATGAATCCGTGCTTGGGGGTCATGTATCATCGTGCCGTACGTGTTTTAAATCAAGCTTCGAGGTATTGCGAAGTATACATTTGAATTCCTTCTTATCCCGTGGTACGGGTCTGTGGATGGGCTGTCAAACTTTACCGAGCTCTTTTCGGCTTTGGTTGTAACAAAATGGGGGAGCACATTTTAGTTGATGATACATGAATGGGGGAGATATGTGATTGCTGATATCTGTGCCTATATTCCCTATCGACTATGTGTGTCATTACCTGAGGGTTGTAGAAATGAAGAAAAGACATAATTACGGTAAATGCGGTGGTATTCTATGTCAGGTAAATGTACATTCGTCGATTGAGGTCTTGTTTGGTGTCTGTTGAATGCAGTCTTCTTTGTGCTTTTGCCCATAAGGTGCAAGCAAAAGCTGTCAATGTCCATAGATTTACAAAAGTGTTGGGCTAGCGTAATTTTAAAATTTCTAGGGAAACTGGGGATCCATGGCATAGTTCATCAAAAATCTGTGTATCAGGTTGTCAACACTTCTTCTTTAATCCATCTGTTGTCTATATATCGGCTCATCAAATTCCTCGTCCAAGTGGGTCTTTTTACCTTGGAGGAAACGGAAAAACAGGTGAAAGAAACGGACCGTAGAAATCGCATTTTCATCACATCATTGTTTCTACATTTGGGTCATAAATCAAATCCATGGGAATTACAGTTTCCTCACTCCTTAAACTCATTACCTCAGGTAGTACTTTTCCAATATAACACAATCCTTCAGAGTTTGGGGCAAGCCACTTGTACGCCTTCCTCCCGCATATAAAATATGCATCATCGGGGAGAACATATGGGACGGAGTAGGACATAACCATATTACACACCTTCCATGTGAAATCTCCTAACCCTAATTCTTCCATCTGCTTAGTACACGTATCAGATTGTACGATATGTGCACAGTATCCTGGTGATACCTCTCCAACTCTCGTAATCCTACTTCCTAGGGTATACCTATATCGGAAAGATTTTTCTCTACTGGCTATGTGGCGTATAAGCTCTGTATCTGTTGGCATTCTATCTGCTCTATATGAAAAGGTCATGGTTTGGTTACTCCATGACACTTCCCAATTTCCCGGCTTTCGGGGATTGGTAATGTTAAAACATACTAGGGGTCTATCCACATGATATTGGTGGAGCTTCAAACTAGGAGGACTAGAGATATTAAACCTCCTGTCCACCGGTCTCCCACCCTTTAGCTCAAGTACCTCCCCTACCGTTAAAGGAAATGGTACTAGCCCTGATTTGCTATGACCTTGAGGTACTTGAGAGCATACCCAACAATCTGTTTGATTTAATACACTACCCACTAAGGAGTGATAGTCACTCAAGGGATGCCGGTCCATGTGGATATTAAAACTGGATTGGCATTTCTTGATGCACCCATCCTCAACTACATTGTCACAGAGCCTACAGATACAGTTTTCTTTTCAGCTAACAAATGTTTACAAATAACATGGCTGCTAGATCGTTTCCGGTACTCGCCTTTTGCTTGGTGGTTGTGTTGCTATTGGAAATTTACACCTCCGTCTCAGTCATCGGAACCTTTCTGGATCCTTTCTCGACCTCTCTGGTACTCTCGCCGGAACAGACTGCTCTGGTCAACATCATGGTCAACAGGAAAATCCAGATCACAGTCTCTTGGGGCAAGTCCATCTTACAGGAGGAGAAAAGAAGAAATTTGTAATGGGGGTACAGGAAAACAGTTAGAGGGGGAGAGAAACTTGTTACGATAATTAAGTTCTCTAGTCTTGTTGTTCTTCTTGTTCTGCTGTCATCTCAAAAAGGTGCTGTCTCTCAGTCTTCCAAACGAACATTCCGGTGATGCAATATTCCCTCCAAACCAGCGATCTTTCTGTAAGGAGCAAAAAATCTTGCATTACCATTTGCCTAACTGAGGTGTGACATACCATCTTTAAAACATGAAAGCATGAGTGAGAAGAGAGAGAAAACAACAACAGCAAAAAAAACAAAAGAGAGAGAGAACAATTCATATATGTATATACATAACATAACACATCAATAAACAACAACAGGAAAAAAAAACATTTTTCAAACAAACAGTTTTCAAACATTTTAAAACATTGTCAGATCATCAGGCTGTCATATCTACATGTCTAATGGTTTCCTTGCGCAGTCCCTCCCCCCAGCACTTCCATATTCCACTGTCTGTATCTGGCCAGAATACATTGATGCGGATAGGTCATGCTGGGGTTTGGTAGACTTCTGCAAAGACCAAGTATATATGCAATGTTTGAATCCTACCAATATTCGTCAGAGATGGGGAGAGAGAAAAAGAAACATTTCACCGATACATTTACAACGTTTCACCCGGTCATTCCTGTGTCTTCAGGGAATGACCTCCCAATTTATTAACTATAACCTCAGGCTTACCATCAGTCCTAATGATCACCTTTCCTGATTGCACATTATGGGTGTGGTTCAAAATTCTTCCTATATGGTCCCTGTTTATAATTGTGTGTGTTTTAATTTTGCTCATTTCTTGGTCTAGGGGGTCTGACTTTATGTGGGTTATTACAGTTGCTGGCATAATGCCCTTCTCTTCTACAATGATAACAAACCCTGGGTTTCCTCCAAGTGTCAATGACCTGAGGTCTTGGTTGATTTGATGCCTCCTCAAACGCTCGGATGCTCATCACCATCAACCGCTTTCCCTGTGCTTCCCTGCTTCCTTGGATATCATGGTTATGTTGTTGTCTAGGGGATTGATATGACTTTTGTATTCCTCTTGATCTACAATCTCTCGCAAAGTGTCCTTTTTTATGACAATTGTAACAGACTTCCACATTTAAATTTCTCGCAGGGGTTTGGGGCTTATGCTGGAGTGGTCTTGTGGTTAGGGCCTGTATACTTGCGGCCATTAATTTATCACTTTGTGACTCTCTGTATCTGGTGATATTTCGATCAATATCAATAGCGGCCTCTCTTAATGCGGCCACCGAGATATTTCTCCAGTTTGGGTTGGTGGTCTGTACCCTTGTACTCAATACCTCCTTTAAACCATTCATTAATACCTTAACCGCTATTTCTCTATGCTGTGCGCATGTTTTGATGTCTGTGATCCCAGTGTTCCTAGCCATTACTTGCAGTGCTCGATTGAAATAACTGGAGATACTTTCCCTTTCGTTTTGTCTTATGGAGAAGATTTCATTCCACTTGACAACGGCAGGGAAATATACTTCCAACTGTTGGTTTATCTGCTTAATACATTCCTGATTGTGTTCCTCCGTTTGAGGTACTTCTGTGTCTAATTGACAATCAGTAATAAATGTCGCAGAGTCAACACCGGAGGGCAAACATGCCCTCAGCACTGTCCGCCAATCTTTGTTGGTGGGTTCTGTTGAGTTTCCTAGTTCTTTAATGAACCTTTGACATGCGACTAGATTTTTCCGTGGATCAGGAAATTCGGACATAATTGATCTCAATTCGGTCCGGGACCAGGGACAGCGCATTGCACTGTCCTGGACGGGAATGGTTCCCTGATCGTCAGTCTTCCCATTGGGGACTGTGATCACCCTGACAGGACTAAACTCAATTACATCACCTTGTTTTGGTCTTACAATATGGGGTACATTTGTTTGTGCGTGATATAAAACATTGTACGTACCTGTGGACACGACCTCACCTGACCCTCCGTTAGGGGGTTTGATTATTGCCTTTACCGATTTGGTCGCGTCCACCTGGATGTCTTGTGTGATGGCTGCTGGAAGTGGTGCCGACATCGTGTTGAGTTCACTTTCTTGCTCGTATTCCTGAGGGAAGTTTGACATGGGGTGCAACTTGCACGGGTTAATAGTTGTACATTTAACAGCATTACAATTATCATTGTTATGTTTATTACACTTATTCTTATCATCTATACTACAGTTGCTAAGTGCGTTTTTATTGTTCAACATTGTGCCTTTCTCCGCAACCATAATCCTCTCCGTTGCCACATCTCTCCTCCCAAGATGAGAGTCAGATATGTCAGTTAGCTCTTTTTGCATTTCACTTTCCTGTTGCCATAACTTTAAACAATCATAATGTTTGATCCGTCTCTTTGCTGGTTCAATAAGACCTATCCTTCTCCTTAGATTTAGTAACACTTCTGGGCTAAAGCTACCTATTCTTGGGAATTTCTCCCCGTCATGTACAGTCATTCTTTCCCATTCATCACATAAAACCTCTGTGTGTGAACCGTATTTTTCACACATTACATACCTGGCCGACCCGATTGGTCGGTTTACTAAATCAACCCGAACCGAGGTTGATCGCCCCCTACCTGAACAACTGGCCCCCATAACTTGCAGGTGTTGCTTTTCTTCAGCGAACCCTTATAAAAACCAAGATGCCCGGGGCAGGCTGGCGGTGAAGTTTACCGAGTACTCCACTCACTTCTCGCCCACGTTGGCCAGTAACACAATCACTGTATCCAGAGCTGTTGTACCCAACCTAGGGCCCCTGTGAACCTTTATTTACTGGGGCGCGTTCCCCAGCAAGTATCGGTTGTTGGATAGTTCCTGAGTGACCAGCGAACTTCCCTTTGTAAAAATAAAAAATTACACAAATCACGTCAGAATGTACAAATAGCGTTTATGACCTTCGTACACAAATAGTACCGGTCAGGTTTACTAATGCACACAATTACGTGTGTTTAACCAAGGATGCCTCCCTAGCCACCGTGCATGTCACTTACACGTATATACCTCACGAGAACTCAATGATTTCTTTTGGTTCAACCTCAAAATTGTATGTAAAAACACTCACTCACCACATGTACACTTTTGTTTCTATTTCTATTTCTGCGCAGAAATTTCTCTTTAGACCAGATGTGTTACAAATTAGGAGAAGGATCTATTAATTTGAATTTCGAATTTAAAATAGATTTGCGCTATTTATCGCTTGTTGCGCTATTTATCGCCTGTTGCGTTATTTATCGCTTGTTGCGCTATTTATCGCTTGTTGCGCTATTTAAAAATCAACACTATCGTGTGACTTGAGTTACGTGGGCGTACCCAGACGCTCCGTT
Source organism: Pseudophryne corroboree (assembly GCF_028390025.1). Classification (NCBI taxonomy): domain Eukaryota; kingdom Metazoa; phylum Chordata; class Amphibia; order Anura; family Myobatrachidae; genus Pseudophryne; species Pseudophryne corroboree. Next base: position 867,525,410 of record NC_086447.1, read on the forward strand.
GCGTAATTTACGCTGCGTGCGTCGGCCTTTGCGTACGCGAGTCTCAGCCCTTTGTTAGAGACATGTGTACACAAAACCAATGTCCACCGTAACACAACTAACACGTTTTATCAATGTAGATGATCCTTGATCATCTACCGCACACCACACCAATCTCTCCTTTTACCTTTAGGTAGAGCTGTGTGTTTTTCTATACCTTAACTGTATTACCTTTACTCTTTAACTATGGAATAGCGGCAAATCTCTCTTAGTACGTTTATTAATTATACAATGGCAAACAGGAGAGTGATATATGAAAATACACGAATGAAAAGAAATGCAGATATGCGTGCGTGTGTACGCAAGACAGAAATAAACAGTTTTAAAAGGACACTATCGTTTTGTTCTTACCTCCGGTCCCGGATTCCTTCAGCACCCTTTACTAAGCGAAGCAGACGCTTATCCAAACAGCACTACGAGGAATATGATCTCCCGCCCTTTGCTGCTGGATAATGTCTGCTGAAATTTCCTAGTGCAGATATGTGAAGGACGGGCGAGCCGCCAATTGATAAAGCTAAATATTTATCTTATATAAAACCCTTTATGAGGTCTAAGAACACTGTACGCTATTTACGTATGAAGTACCGTAAGGGTACGCTCGTTGCGTAACAATCGCTTAGCCGTGGTCGAGACGCTCAAGCGTCACGTTCGCTCACGGCCAAGAGATCACAGGCAGGCACGCTATTGGCTGCTGACTAACGTAATGGTTCACTATAGCGTAACGGACGCTGTATCGGGTGCGGGCTGCTCGAGCGATACAGACGCTCATGAGAATACGCTGTTGGTATCGGGCACACTTATAGGTGAGCGACTACCGTAATGCTACGCTATCAGCGTAGCGGACGCTCGAGACCACGAGGAGATCACGAGCGGCGCAGACGCTCACAATGTTAAACCTTTATATCTAAATCATAAACAATGTAATATGCAGTAAAACCTTTGTGTAGAGATAGGGTGTAGATGCAACCTAGTGTAACCTTATTAACTTAAAAGCTGTTTGAGCGTCACCGACGCTCTGAGAATACTAAACACTATAAGAAATACACAGATACCTGGGCTTAGGGTCCAACGCCTAATATATATATATTATGAATGATATACTTGCAAAAGAATTAATACAAATACAAATCATACACTACAATATAACATAGACTACCTAACCAGATAACTACACAGGAAATACAATACAATTACTATTTAAGGGAAAATAAGAGAGAAAGAGGAGAAGAGAGAGAGAGAGAAATTGGCCCACAATAACAAGAAGATCAATATGGTTGCGGAGAAACACTTACGCACAAGGGGAAACGATCGCATGCGCCTCTGGACATCCAGCTCCCGATTTTCAGCAATGATAACCGTTGAAGAGTGAGAGCTGGATGTGATCGGCTTGTCTATTTATGCCCCACACACAATACAATTCAATGGTCCCTACAATCTCATTGTTCATTGGACACAGGAATTCCTCCTCGCATTATAACAAAAGGTCATAGGTTGATTCATACAGGTGGGCCGTGACTATTTCCAACAGCTCAGGTGGGAGGGAAACTGGGTTTCCCGCCGCATGGATAAGTAAGTGCAAATACAGTGAATGTTCATAAACTTCTTATGTCCATAACTATTCGCACGAGCGATTAATCCGCTTCAAACCAACACCGGAATATTGCTAATTAAATACTCTTCCGATGGGTACTAAACACCACTGTATTACTCCTGTCTGACCCTTCGTATCAAACAAAGAGGGATTTCTCTGTTCACGAACATTCTATATTAACCAAACTTTCAGAATCTATCAAAGGGACCATGATCTACAAAATACATTATATAGTGAAAATATGTAACGATTGAGTCGCACGCTACGATCACATAAACTCTACCGTAAATACGCATACCGTGCGCCTGCGGGTGCCCGCGACTGTGAGTATGCGCACGTACGGGAGAGCGTACGCATGCGCAGCACGGACCTGTGTGAGGTGCAAATATGGTAGTGTGCATAGAGATATTTTTCTGACTTTGACAATATGTATGTATATATAATATCACTAGTACTGCAGCCGGACAGGTAGATAATATATTTATTAGGTAATGATGACTGATGACGGACCTGCTGGACACTGTCAGCTCAGCAGCACCGCAGACTGCTACAGTAAGCTACTATACTATAGTAGTATGTACAAAGAAGAAAGAAAAAAAAAAAAACCACGGGTAGGTGGTATACAATTATGGATGGACTGCCGAGTGCCGACACAGAGGTAGCTACAGCCGTGGACTAACGTACTGTGTCTGCTGCTAATATAGACTGGATGATTGATAATGAGATGAAATCAATATATATATATGTATGTATATATAATATCACTAGTACTGCAGCCGGACAGGTAGATAATATATTTATTAGGTAATGATGACTGATGACGGACCTGCTGGACACTGTCAGCTCAGCAGCACCGCAGACTGCTACAGTAAGCTACTATACTATAGTAGTATGTACAAAGAAGAAAGAAAAAAAAAAAACCACGGGTAGGTGGTATACAATTATGGATGGACTGCCGAGTGCCGACACAGAGGTAGCTACAGCCGTGGACTAACGTACTGTGTCTGCTGCTAATATAGACTGGATGATTGATAATGAGATGAAATCAATATATATATGTATGTATATATAATATCACTAGTACTGCAGCCGGACAGGTAGATAATATATTTATTAGGTAATGATGACTGATGACAAACCTGCTGGACACTGTCAGCTCAGCAGCACCGCAGACTGCTACAGTAAGCTACTATACTATAGTAGTATGTACAAAGAAGAAAGAAAAAAAAAACCACGGGTAGGTGGTATACAATTATGGATGGACTGCCGAGTGCCGACACAGAGGTAGCTACAGCCGTGGACTAACGTACTGTGTCTGCTGCTAATATAGACTGGATGATTGATAATGAGATGAAATCAATATATATATGTATGTATATATAATATCACTAGTACTGCAGCCGGACAGGTAGATAATATATTTATTAGGTAATGATGACTGATGACGGACCTGCTGGACACTGTCAGCTCAGCAGCACCGCAGACTGCTACAGTAAGCTACTATACTATAGTAGTATGTACAAAGAAGAAAGAAAAAAAAAACCACGGGTAGGTGGTATACAATTATGGATGGACTGCCGAGTGCCGACACAGAGGTAGCTACAGCCGTGGACTAACGTACTGTGTCTGCTGCTAATATAGAGTCTAGACTGAATGATAAATTATTGATAATGAGATGAAATCAATATAATATCACTAGTACTGCAGCCGGACAGGTACTATATATATTTATTATGTAATGACTGATGACGGACCTGCTGGACACTGTCAGGTCAGCACAGCACCGCAGACTGCTACAGTAAGCTACTATAGTAGTATGTATAAAGAAGAATGAAAAAAAAAAAAAAAACACGGGTAGGTGGTATACAATATTATATATATATATTATATACAATTATATATATATATATATATATATATTAAACTGGTGGTGATTGATTATTAAACTGGTGGTCACTTCAGGTCACGTTGCAACTTGCAACATGTACTCCGAGGCCTAAGCAGACAATCACAAAATATATTATTATACTGGTGGTCAGTGTGGTCACAACAATGGCAGTGTGGCACTGACTCTGGCAGCAAAAGTGTGCACTGTACGTTATATGTACTCCTGAGTCCTGCTCTCAGACTCTAACTGCTCCCCACTGTCAGTGTCTCCCCCACAAGTCAGATAATACACTTACAGTCACACTATCTAATCTATAAATATCACTTCAGCAAGTAGTATAGTAGTATACAGTATAGTAGTACTCCTCCTAATAATGCTCCCCAAAATACTGTGTCTCTCTCTTCTCTAAACGGAGAGGACGCCAGCCACGTCCTCTCCCTATGACTCTCAATGCACGTGTGAAAATGGCGGCGACGCGCGGCTCCTTATATAGAATCCGAGTCTCGCGATAGAATCCGAGCCTCGCGAGAATCCGACAGCGTGATGATGACGTTCGGGCGCGCTCGGGTTAGCCGAGCAAGGCGGGAAGATCCGAGCCTGCTCGGACCCGTGTAAAAAAACCTGAAGTTCGGGCGGGTTCGGATTCAGAGGAACCGAACCCGCTCATCTCTAGGTGAAACAGAATAGAAGTTGGTGACAGATAAGTTTGTAGAGGTAAAGAAGATTTTATAAAATTTGACAACTGGATTGGGCACTACGGGGAAGTGATTCTCTACTTGGTCTACTCCCCTTAAAAAAAAAAAAAATTCTATGCGTGTTGTATCTCTACTGGGACTATCCCAGCCATCAATCCAATGTCCTGTCCATCCTAAGTTCATAGGGAACCCGGTATCTGTGAGATAATTTCCTCTACCTGTGATGGACATGAATCTAGAACAGTGAAATGTAACATTAGTCTTCATGGGTGTCTAACATACTTTGTACTTCCTGAGCGGGAGCACATTATGGGGGTAATTCTGAGTTGATCGCAGCAGGATTTTTGTTAGCAGTTGGGCAAAACCATGTGCACTGCACGGGGGGCAGATATAACATTTGCAGAGAGAGTTAGATTGAGTGGGTTATTTTGTTTCTGTGCAGGGTAAATACTGGCTGCTTTATTTTTACACTGCAATTTAGATTTCAGTTTGAACACGCCCCACCCAAATCTAACTTTCTCTGCACATGTTATATCTGCCTCTCCTGCACTGCACATGGTATTGCCCAACTGCTAACACATTTGATGCTGCGATCAACTCAGAATTAGGCCCTATATGTATATCATATCTAACAAAGCTCCTGTTGAGTTAATCAGGGGCCATTTCTCCTTCATCCACTAGGGGCCACTGGAGTGCAGATACAATGGGGATATAGTAGGCAGTAACTGGGAGCTGGCACTTTAAATTTATAACCATGTGACTAGCTCCTCCCCTACTATGTCCCCACTCCAAGCCAGTCTTAGTTTAGTGCCCAAGGGAGCTGGTTCACTTGGGTCTTCTCTGAAGAATTTTTATTTATTTATTTTTTAATTATTTTTTATTTTCTTACACGCACAGACTGGCAGCTCTGCCACTGCCAGTCTGCACCGTGGGAGCTGCCAGCAGGGTCCCATCGCAGCTGCGTGCGGCTCGGGATGGGTCCTGGCTGAAGGAGACACTGAGCTCTCCGGAGACTGGCCGGACACCGCTGCGTGCGGCGCGTGTCGGGGCCGCTCTGTCGGCAGAAGATTCTGGCAGCAAGGCAGCGGTGAGTATGAGTGGCCGGACACCGCTGCGTGCGGCGCGTGTCGGGGCCACTCCATCATCCTGCAGAGCCATGGACTTCCAAGCAACAGCGGTGAGTACAAACGCTCCTTCCCCGCTCCCAGCTCGGAACTCTGTCCACCGGCCTCCGCTCATATTGCAGGCAAGGGAACACCCTTTAAAAATACTTTTTTAAATTTGGCGCCATTATAGAGGGGGCGGAGCTTAATCCCGCTCTGCACAGCCGGTTCAGCACCCCCCAGCTCGACCCCTGTTAGATGCGCTGCAGGTTGTAAGTTTTTAAACACCGCTCTGCAAATTTAAATTATGCGCCATAACGGGGTGGGCGGAGCCTAGTCCCGCTCTGTACAGCGGGTTCGGCACCTTCCCCCGCTCCCCGGCCGCGGCTCTCTTCGCCGGCAGGGGATGCAGGGCGCCCTCCGCTCTAATTGCTCTGGTGGTTTTAAAGATTTAAAATGGGCGCCATAGTGGGGGGGCGGAGCTTAGTCCCGCTCTGTACAGCGGGTTCAGCACCTTCACCCGCTCCCCGGCCGCGGCTCTCTTCGCCGGCGGGGGATGCGGGGCGCCCCTCGCTGTGATGGCGCTGGAGGTTTTTAAGAGCTAAACGGTGCGCCATAAGGGGGGCGGAGCTTAAGCCCGACAGAGGACCTCAGCTCCCGGCGGCTCTGCACACTCTGGCCATTTCCTCTCTGCAGAGGAAACCTTTACCTCCGCTGCTTGCTGTGTAGTTTTTTTCCAGTAATTACAAGGTAATATTAACTTCACAGTGTTCCCTTGACAATTTGTTACCGCGCTAGCGCAGTTGATTTTAATCATAGGTGCCATAGCGGGGGTCGGGGCTTAAACCCGACTTCGGCCTTTAGTCACTGCCCCATTGTCCAAAGGGGCCAGTACTGTTAATTAAACACGGAGCCCAGTTAGGCTCACTGAGTAGTTCATGTTATAATAACGTATATAGTGGTTACAGCCGACAGCGGCTCACAACTCCCACCGCAATTTATTATAATAACAGGGACATCCAGATACAGACCTGGGTTCACGTCCCACATAACTTCACCTCGCCACATCAAATTTTCCCCGGCTTTTCTCACAGGCTGGCCACCATTTTGGGCAACCAGCGGATCTTCCGAGAAACATGTATTGCACCTGTTCTTCCTAATTTAGCAGTACACTAGATACAGGGCGGGTGTTACCTTCCCTTTATTATTCCTTGGTTTCACTTGGTACTAATGCCGTTTGTAATTTGGGGACGGTGTGTGGCATCAGACAAATAGCTGCTGTGGCTCAGTACGCTAATAGCGGGGACATCTGACGACAGAGGAGGGAAACGTGTCTGTCACTGCATGTTATAGTGCAGGGATTACATAGGGCTACACTTCTTTAACCCTCCTTTTTTTCTTTTCATTTAACTAAACGTAACATCCAGGACAGTCAGAGAAATCCCTGTTATGTGAGGTTTGTGCGGTGGAACCATCTGCTTAGCCCTCCATGCAGCTGCAGGACGCTCCTGTTTGAACAGCTCGGCTTATGCAGGTAATGTCATTGTTAACCAGAGACCATGCCCGTCATTTCTCTTCTCCAGGTTTCTATAAGGAGGTTGCTAACCTCCAGGTTACACGACTCTGCGGATGAGAGGCCTCTCTTGAAGGAGGCGACAGATTTCCAGAATACTGATGACATCGATTTTCGGTGGAGTCTGAACCAGTGTCTCAGGGTATCGAGGCGCTTTTTACAGCAGTTCGTCTGGTGCTGCAGGTAAAGGAGTCGGAACTGGACACTTCAGGTTCCTCGGGGTTCGGCGCCAATGAAGAAATGACAGCGACTTTTCCTGTTTTGGATGAGCTGGATGTGCTCCGGTCGGCGGCTTGGAGACATCCGGATGCACACTTTCAGGTATCAAACAATGTTTGTTTCCTATCCTTTCCCCGCAGACAGCAGGAAACTATATGAGACCTCTCCAAAGGTATACCCCTCGATGTATCGCCGGTCCAAGAAGCTGACGGTTCCTGGTGCAACCTTGCTGCAGGAGCCGTCCTGAGAGAAATATGCGGCAGCAGGGGTTCTACCTTGTCCGGAACAGGTAGGTTGTGGAACATTTGTCCTCTGGGTTACAGGATGGTTTGCATCAGGATCAACTGATTCCGTGGGCAGATCAGAGTCACGATTCTACTTTATGTTCTTTTGAGGTCTCCAAGGACGTCTTTAGACTCGGAGCCTGAATTTCCGCTTGGGCTGTCTTAACCCGACGACCTTTATGGCTGCGACAGTGACAGGCGGATATTGAATCCTATTGGACAACAGAGGCGTGGTTCATTACGGGTCTGGTCGGGAAGGATCTTCCTGCCTGGATTTCTCAGGCCATTGGGGGGTAAGTCCACTTTTCTTTCCCCTACTGCTGCTCCAGCTCCAAGACGGACCTATACCGGTCTTTCCTTTGGATCTTTCCGTGCCCTTTCCAGGTTTCGAGTCCATGACGGGGGCGGTATCTCTGTCACCAAGGAACCTCAGAGTAAGAGGCAGATGTTCAGCATCCGACCAGTCTGGTTGTAGGTCCTCCAACACACCCACCGCAGGTCGGACCTCCCTCCCGCCTGGGAGAACCCAGGGTGGACGCATGTCTGTGGGTTTTCTGGGAGGCCTGGGTATGCTTGGGTTAGGTTTCTCATTGCTGGCGGTTACATACTCGATTTGGAGTCCAACCACCTCAGTGGTCCCTCACCACGGGTCTGCCGGTTTCCAACGACAAGAGAGTTGTAATGCAGGTGGCATTCCAGATGCTTCTAACCGCAAGGGTGCTGATCCCTCTTTCGGCACATCATTGGAATCGGGGGTTTTTCTCAGGCCTTTGTTTTTTCCTGTGCCGAAGCCAGATGGCTCGGCCAGGCCTATTCTGAACTTAGAATCCCTTCAGTCTGTGATTGCTAGTTTGGAGCAAAAAGGAGTTTAGGCGTCCTTAGTCATCAGGGATGCCTGTTTTCTTCCATTGGGCTTCCTCATCGGGCTTTTCTCAGATTCGTAGTACAGATTATTCATTTCCATTTTCAGACCTTTCTGTTCGGTCTCTCTTCCGCTCCCACCGTGTTCATGAAGGTCACAGGATGGCCCTACTTCAAAGGCAGGGAGTGAGTTTTGTTCCCTAACTGGACAATCTACTGCTGGAAGCCCACTCTGCAGATTAGGTTGTTTCTGAATATCCGGAGGATCCAGGATCTTCTGATTCGACACGGGTCCCATTTATGTTCCTCGTACTGTTTTCTGTTTTTAGGGATGGTTCTCAACTCGGTCCGTCAAGGATTTTTCCTTCCTCGGGACCAGTTCCCCTCTCTCTTCAGCCATGTGCGGCGCTGAGAGAGGTCACCTACATCCTCCTCTGAGCAGAGGATAACAGTCTTCATTCCAGATCAAGCCGCCAGGTCAGGCACTCGGGTGAGTGGACATTCCCCGGAGTTTTGTCAGCTGGTCCGCTGTTGGCGGAGAACTCGGATCGACCTCATGGCGTTCCGACTGACTCTTCAACTGCCCCTTTATTACTCTCGGACGAGAGCCCTGTCGGCGGTAGCCGTGGATGCCCTCACGGCTCCTTTGAGCTTCTGGTTGGTCTATCTTTCCTCCTTTCCTGTTACTACCACAATTTCTGCAACGCATAAAGGGAGAATGCTCGCTAGTCCTCCCGGTGAATCCAGTTTGGCCGCGCAAGACTTGGAAATCTACCCTGCACCTGGTGTCAGTAGAGGAGTCTTGGCTCCTACCTCTACGGGAATGTCTACTTCAACAGGGTCCTTCTCTTTGTTCAGTCTTACACAGGTTTCGTTTAACGGTGTGGCTGTTCACGAAACCTTCTCAGAAGGAAGGAGTTCCCTAGTTCGGTTATACCTACTGGGCCCCGATTTCGGAAGTCAGTTACCTCGTCTCACTTTTGCCACTTTTGGAAACTTTAGTTGGCCTGGTGTGGATGACGAGGGTTTTTCCTTTCGTTTTTTTTTTTTTCATTTAGCCACCTTCTTTGGTTTCTCCAGGTGGTTTGCTCGGCTGCGCTTCGACTAGATTGACCTGAGTTTCAGGTCTCTGCTCTTTCGGTTTTCTTCCAAAGGTGATTAGTCTGATGGCCGGAAGTTCGGGCTTTCTTGCAGGGAGTACTCTACCGGCAACCCCCCTTTTTCGAATAAGGTTACGGCTGAGCTTCATACTCAGCTGTCGTTTCTTCCAGGGGTGATATCCGCTTTTCATATAAATCTGACACTTGTGTTTTCGGCCCTCTCGGCGGTTTCACCGGATTTGTGACCTTTGGATGTTGTGCGGGCTCTCAGACTCTCTGTACAAAGGTCTTCGGCTATTCGTCAAATTGAATTCTTCTTTGTTCTGTACGATGCTCCCGTCCTAAATGGCCGGGGTCCCAAAAGCTGTTGGGTCGTTGGATACGTCTGACCATCAGACAGTCTTATTTGGCGGTTGCTCGAGAGCCTCAGTTTTCCTTTTCGGCGCAATCCACAAGCTCTGGGGGACCTTCGGGGGCGGCTGCCCAGGGGGTTTTCCGTGAATGCTTTATGTTGCGATGCCGCTTAGTCGGGACATTTATACGTTTATCACGTTTTACGGATTAGAAATTTTTGCGGCCTCTGTGTCACAGTTTGGCCGAGCGGTTTTTGCAGGACTCTCAGCGCTCTCCCTCCCGTCTTGGGAGCTCTGGGACGGGACGTTGGTCTTTTCCAGCTCTCCTCGGGCACAGTTTTGACTAGACTGGCTTGGAGTGGGGACATAGTAGGGGAGGAGCTAGTCACATGGTTATAAATTTAAAGTGCCAGCTCCCAGTTACTGCCTACTATATCCCCATTGTATCTGCACTCCAGTGGCCCCTGTAGAATCGGAGAAAGGGATTTATCGGTAAGTACCAAAATCCTGATTTCTGCTAGAAAAAGAAGCAAGAGTTTAGAGGCCCCATCTTAACCCCAGCAAGTTTCGTCAAAGGGTAATGTTGCATTTATTCCGTTCTTCCCATTAACCGAATCTGTGTTTTCTATATGGCTTGTGATTCCTTACTATATGTCCCTTGGTCCCGTCTATGTGTTTAATAATGTGGCTTGTGTTTTCTGTATAGGGGGTCTATATTGACTATGTGTCCTACTACTCCTACAATCTCTGGCACAATGCCCTTCCTTCCTACAAGTGTTACATAGTCTTGGTCTTCTCCAAACATCCAGGGTCTGGGGTTTAGGCAGATGGGACTTTGCTGTAAGAGCCTGTATACTTACATTCCTCAACCTCTCCTCCTGTTGTTCTCTGCGTATAGCGATATTCTTGTGCTGTTCAATAACGCACTCTCTGAGATTATCTACTGTGACCCCTCTCCAATTAGGCAAAGATGTTTGCACCCTGTCCCTCAATGCCTTATTGAGCCCGTCCATTAGCACAGAGACAGCTACCTCCCTGTAATTCGCATCGTTCCCTATATCCGATACCCCAGTGTATCTAGTCATTATTTGCAAAGCCCTATGGAAATATTCAAATGTCATTTCACTGTCCTTCTGTCTCATGGAGAAAATTTTGCTCCACTTAGCAGCAGTGAGGAAGTACAATCCTAGTTGTATGTTAATTCGTTCCACGTTCTCCTGATTGTGTTCGTCAGTCATAGGACCATCCGACTCTAATTTACACTCCGTAATAAATTTTTGGGTGTCAATATTAGGGGGTAGGCATGCTTTCAAGAATATCCGCCAATCTTTGTTTGCCGGTTAATGGGTATTACCCAGATCCCTGATAAACTTCTGACATCTGGCTAAATGCTTCTGGGGATCGGGGAATTCTGAAATGATTGACTGCAGCTCTGATCTGGACCACGGACAATACATTGCATTGTTCCTGGTGAGGATTATTCCCTATCGGTCCTCCTATTGGGAGTTACTATTTCCAAGACAGGATGTAATCCTACCATTCCATTCCTACTCGGCTCACTGTGAGGTGTTAATGTCTCTGTGTAATGAACAGTCTCACACTTACCGGTAGCTGGGACAAATCCTGTGCATCGGGGATCATTGGTCAGCTCAAGCGGTGGGTGATGGCTAAGACTTAAAATGTGATTTCTGTTGTTTGCATCTGAGTTCCCGCCCCATGACCAGTTAAACCCATCACATTAATCATACATAAATCTGGTATTATTAACTTATTGTTGCAATATGTGACAATATTCTTATACCCACCAAATTACTGTTTATGTGACCCTGAACAATATGATCCCACACATGATATGATTATCTATTTCCATCCTCAAGATAAACATATATCCACATATATATATATATATATATATATATATATATACATACATACACATATATATATATATATATATATATACATACATATACACATACACACACATACTCCTACTATTACAATTTGTTAGGAAATATATATATATATATATATATATCTCCAAGAGTTTAGACTATGAATGTTATTACCTCAGATAGCTAAATGTCTGGTATGTAATTTGTCAGCCATTGCTAATCGAGTTCCTTCCAGTTAAACAAGTTTCCTGGATATTGTCTTCTTGTTTGTCCTGTCTACAAGTAAGACAATGTCAGTCCACTATTTACGGTTTTCGACAGATACTGGACAACTCTAGAACAATGGGGGTAACCAAAGGTATTTGCCTTCTTCATAGGATTTCAAAGCTTTGCGTAAACAAGTCAGTCTGGTACATTGTGCTTGAGTTTCTAGGAGGATACTTTATGTGTGACCAGTAACTGGCTATTAGAAGGATGTACAGACAGCGTGTGATTTATGCATTATATGGGTAAAATATTGAATATGGCTTTTGATGGCTTTTCCGTGCGAATGCGTATGCTACCGTATTTACTCATACCACGTACTAACACGCAAGACCGCGTGAGTGGTTATACGTAGCTTGCATGTATGTGTACGCACGGCAGAACAAGCATGTGCACAGAGGCCATCTGTGTGGTGTTTGCACGTGATGTGTGTACCGTAATATTTTCCGACTTCGACACCCCTTTTCCAGACCTGAGATCACCACTCTCAGAGACTCCATCTTGAACTTGAACACTCGTACGTATGGGTTCAATGACTTGAGATTCAGAAGCGGTCTTACCGAACCGTCCGGTTTCGGAACTACAAACAAGCTGGAATAGTATCCCTTGTTTTGTAGAGGAGGTGGAACTGGAACAATGACCTGGGTCTGTAACAGTTTTTGAATGGCTTCTTGTAAGGTTATTCTTGCTTCTTGTGAAACTGGTAAGCCTGATTTGAAGAATCTGTGAGGTGGGAGATCCTGGAACTCCAGCCTGTAGCCCTGAGATATAAGGTCTATGACCCAGGGATCCTGGCAAGATCTTGTCCAGGTGTGACTGAAGAATTTTAGCTGGGCTCCCACCTGCCAGTCTCCCAGGCATCGCGGTCCACCATCATGAGGAAGGCTTTGAGGAGGCAGAGCCAGAGCTCTGTTCCTGTGAACCAGCAGTCGCTGGTTTGCGTGGTTTACCTCTGGCAGCGGTAGAAGAACCTCTGGCCTTGCCCCAAAACTTTGCAGTCCAAAAGGACTATAAATTGGGTCCTGAGTAGGCCTTTCTAGCTGGCGGAGCTGCAGAACGTAGATAGGTGGACTTACCCGCAGTAGTTCGTGAAATCCACTTATCGAGTTCGTCACCAAATAAGGCCTCACCTGTGAAAGGCAGGCCTTCCACACCTTTCTTGGAGTCCATGTCAGCAGTCCACTGACGTAGCCATAATCCCCTGCGTGCTGACAGTGCCATAAATGTGGTGCATGCATTAGGCAAACCTATCTCCTTAATGGCTTCAACCATAAAGTTTGCAGAGTCTTGAATGTTTTGCAGGAGTAAAACAATTTCCTCTTGAGGTAAAGGTGTCTAACCCCTCAATTAAATTACCAGACCATTTAGCAATGACTCGTGTAATTCACCCACATGCTATAGTGGGTCTCTGGGCCACCCCTGCAGCTGTATACAAAGATTTGAGTGTAGTCTCAATCTTTCGATCAGCTGTATCCTTTAGGGAGGCTGCACCAGGAACAGGTAATACTATTTTATGTGAGAGCCTGGAGACTGACGTTTCCACTATCGGTGTATTTTCCCTTCTTTTCCTATCCTCAGGAGGAAAAGGAAAAGATGATAATAACCGCCTGGGAATTTGACATTTCTTATCTGGATTAACCCACGGTTCTTCAAACAGGGTATTTAGTTCCTTTGACACAGGAAAAGTGGCTGAGGATGTTTTCTTTATATTAAAGTAAGATTCATCACACACCTCTGTCACCTTATCAGGAATATTTAGGACTTCCGTGATAGAATCTATGAGAGCCTCAACACCTTGCGACAGAGTAATCTCTCCTACCCTTATGTCCACCTCACCTTCCTCCATTTCTGTCCCGTCATTATCAGAGTCAGAATGCAGGATATGGGCCAAAGTACGTTTCTGCGGACAAATGTTAGAGGACTGAGGCGCTGGTCTGAATACAGAGTCCTTTTGCATAAACTCAGTCATAGACTTTCTTAAGTATTGCGTTTCCATCTCATTACAAGATAATTTAGTAGAGATGGTGGAAATCATCCCCCGAATAGAGTCCAGCCATGCTGGCTCCGTTCCACTAGCACGATAAGGGATACTACACTGAGTACACACTAGTGAACCCCCTGGAGAAGAGGAACACTGTGCCTTGCATGACACACACAGTTTGCCGGACATACTGCAGCAGTAACAGCATACAGGAAAAGGTTAAATGCTTGCTGCAGCAGGCATGTGAGGAAAAATGGCCACAAACGTCTCACTGGGGGAGGAGGAGCAGCTGAGAAGCGGAAATGGCTATCAGGGAGAGCTTACCTTCCCCTATACTGACGTTAACCTCAGGGCTGAATGACCTGTTTAAAGTGTCTCTTACGTTGCCCTGGAGGTCTAGTGGGAGTTGTGGGCAACCCGGAATCCCACATCAGCACTACTGGTGGTCTCCACAACGGGCGGCAGGGCTGCTGTATACACATGGCTCCCTGCGAGCGGGGAATCGTCTTGCCTGCTTCCCATTGCCCGGCTGCAGCCTAGGGGAGCTCTGCTAGTTGTTCCCCACTTGCGTCCGCTGAAAGCACTGGACCACATTCCAGTGTCACGGCGCCAGCGGGAAGCCGTCGGAGGAGCAGTAGCACATGTGTCCTATACGACACTCAGCACTGCTCACTCAGAAGCAAACCTAAATTATAAAAGAAAGCTTGGGGCTGCTTAAAAGCAACTCCCCCTGTCTAAAAGGTGCATCCGTCTCCTGCTGGCACCAAATGCACACTGGATAACCTGAGGCTGAGGCGGGGTATAGAGGCATTCTGGGAGCTGAAAGCTTTACCTGTTTGGTGCCCGGTACTTTCCAAACACCTACACCCATGGAATCGTTGTAGACTCTATGGATGCTGAAGAAGAAATAGTAAATGCTGATTTACAGCAATTATGTAATTGGGAGTTTTTCCAACAGGCAACTTCTAGAGAAGGCATAATTTCCTATCAGAATACTGTAAGAATTTAGGACTCTCATCAGCACTTGCCAGACACTATATAATTCTCTGTAATATAAACATCAATTAAGGTTTCTACAAGTGAGGATCCTTGAAAATGCCAGCATTGACAATGGTCGGTTCAGTACAGCAAAAGCATTAGAATGATGGAACCAGAAGCAGCTACATATGCAATATGTTTAATAGGGGTGGAGACCGAGAGAAACCTTTATTGCAGTGTAAAAGCCAGGTGGATTTAAAGACTTAAGTCTCAAAACTTGGTTTAAATGAGCATAACCAGTCATCAGCTGGAGTTGTATCATGTACCATTCGGAGGGCTTGGCGGTGTTCTGTATTAGGAGTTGTTATGCACTGAGGCCACAGTCTTGGCTGGATTGGTGGGACTGGTCACTAAAGTAATCATTCTATTAAGAATCAGTGGGGGAGATTCAAATGTTTGAAAAGTCAGTTGGAAGTCTATTTTTTCCTATTAGATAGGAAAAAACAGACTCCCAACTGACTTTTCAAACATTTGAATCTCCCCCAGCGAGTCATTTATTTTTCCTCATATAATACTGTCTTTCATAATTTGAGGATCTGTGGAGATTTGGGGAGATTTTCAAAAATATCAATCATTAAAAAAGACAAATGTTGAAAAACATGTAATACCTGAAATGATTATCTGCATTAATGTAACTTGTTTTCATGTGAATTTACGGAGTACAATAAATTATATGTTAACGTGGGGCAGTGATTCTAGCTGTTGTTTTCCAATTATTCAAATGTATGAAAAATATGCAAAAATAGGATTTTAATTATCTACCGGTAAATCATTTTCTCGTAGTCCATAAGGGATATTGGGGAATTATTACGATGGGGTACAGATGAAGTCCAAAGGAGCCAGTAGACTTTAAATTTCTTCAACTGGGTGTGCTGGCTCCTCCCCTCTATGCCCCCTCCCACAGGCAGTGATAGGTAAAATAGTGGCAGAAGGAGAATGGACATACTTGAGAGAAAGAACATAACAACGAGTGGTGAGATTCACACACCAGCACACCAATAACATAAAAATGACCAGCAACAGCTGGTAACAAAACAGCAACACCTGAACAGGTAACCATAATCGAGAAAACCTGCAGAAAATTCAACGCACTGAGGAGGGTGCCCAATATCCCTTATAGACCACGAGAAAAGGATTTACCGGTAGGTAATTAAAATCCTATTTTCTCTAGCATCCATAAGGGATGTTGGGGAATTACACTGCTCAAAAAAAATAAAGGGAACACTAAAATAACACATCCTAGATCTGAATGAATGAAATATTCTTATTAAATACTTTGTTCTTTACATAGTTGAATGTGCTGACAACAAAATCACACAAAAATTATCAATGGAAATCAAATTTATTAACCCATGGAGGTCTGGATTTGGAGTCACCCTCAAAATTAAAGTGGAAAAACACACTACAGGCTGATCCAACTTTGATGTAATGTCCTTAAAACAAATCAAAATGAGGCTCATTAGTGTGTGTGGCCTACACCTGAGCTCCGGTCTGTCCTTCTAAAAGACCAAGTAGGGACTTTTACACGATAAGGCCCCCAATTCTGAGATACACCTAGCAGAAGCCAGGGCCAGTAACATCATAGTCTTCCACGTGAGGTACTTGTCTTCTACCACCATCAGAGGTTCAAATCAGGAGGATTTCAGAAATTCCAACACTGCATTCAAATCCCAGGGTGCCGTGGGCGGCACAAAATATACATTATGGTAAGAACTTACCATTGATAACAGTATTTCTCCTATGTCGACAGGTTCCACAAGATAACAATGGGATATGATGGAGCGATAGCGGATTGGCACCAAACTATCACAAGCTTTCAGTCCTCCCACGATGCAACGGGCCCGTCCATATATCCCCGCCCACTGGCTCAGGCAAATCAGTTGGATTCCAAAGCATTTAGGCAGGAGCATCATGTAGAGCCCTATTCAGGCACGAAGAACACACATGCATACCCTTCCGTACAAGAAGGAAGAGGTTTAGTGAGTGGAAAGATCCTCAAATCAGGTGCGTCAGGGTGGGATCCCTGTGGAACCTGTGGACATAGGAGAAATACCGTTATCAACGGTAAGTTCTTACCATAGCGTATATATCTCCGGCTGGGTCCACAGGTTATCCACAGGATAACAATGGAATTTCCCAAAGCAATTTTTAGTGGTGGGGACGCTCCTGACTGGACAGGAGAACCTTACGCCCGAATTCAGCGTCATGAGAGGCAAAAGTATCCAAGGCATAACGTCTAACGAATGTGTTAATGGAAGACCATGTGGCTGCCTTACATATCTGTTCTGCTGAAGCACCATGTTGTGCTGCCCATGAAGGACCTACCCTAGAGTGAGCAGAGACACTAGTCGGAACAGGGAGATCAGCTCGAGAATATGCTTCTGAAATAGTCACTCAAAGCCATCTTGCCAGCGTCTGTTTAGTAGCAGGCCATCCTCTCTTGTGAAATCCGTAGAGAATGAAGAGAGAATCGGTCTTTCTGATGACACTGGTACGATCCACGTAGATCCTTAATGCCCGGACTACATCCAGCGACGCTTCTCCCTCAGAAAGTCCAGATACCTGAAAAGCCGGGACTACAATTTCTTCATTAAGGTGGAATTTAGATACCACCTTAGGAAGATACCCACACCTAGTTCTGAGAACTGCTTTATCTGGATAAAAAAAATCAGAAAAGGAGATTTACATGACAGCGCTCCTGAATCTGACACTCTTCTAGCTGATGCCATAGTCAGTAGAAAGAGAACTTTAGCTGTCAACCATTTAAGATCCACTTTATTAAGTGGTTCAAACGGAGCAACTTGAAGGGCTTTGAGAACTAGACTTAAGTCCCAAGGCACTGTAGGAGGAACAAAAGGCGGTTGAATGCGCAGCATTCCCTGGAAAAAAGTATGCACAGCCTGTAAATTGGCAATTTTCTTTTGGAACCATACAGTTAATACTGATACTTGCACTCTCAAGGAAGCCACCTTCAAACCCTTATCCATTCCTGCTTGAAGGAAATCTCTAAAACCCTGGAAACTTGGATAGATTTTGGGTCTATATTTCTTTCACTGCACCAATGAATATAGGCCTGCCATATTCGGTGATAAATGCGAGCTGAGGAGGGTTTCCTTGCTCTGAGCATAGTTTGAATTACCTGTTGTGAGAATCCTCTTGACTTCAGGATAGAGGTTTCAAGAGCCACGCCGTCAATGACAGTCGATCCAGATGCCTGTGATAACAAGGACCCTGCATCAGTAGATCTGGACGTTGAGGGAGCAGAATTGGAGCATCCATCAACATCCTCTGCAGATCTATGTACCAATGCCTTCTGGGCCAATCACGGCACCCTTTGCTTGTTTTATTTTTCTCACTACCCTGGGTAGCAAGATGATCGGAGGAAACAGATATGCCAGATGAAAGTCCCATTTCACTGACAAGGCGTCCACAAAGATCGCTCCGGGATCCTTTGTTCTTGACCCATATACTGGCACTTTGTTGTTCAGACGAGACGCCATGAGATCTGTCTCTGGCAAACCCCACTTGTCTACCAGAGTCTGAAATACTTCTGGGTGTAGAGCCCATTCGTTTGCTTGAAGGGTGTGTCAAGTGAGAAAGTCCGCTTCCCAGTTTAGGACTTCTGGAACGAACACTGCGGACAAGGATGGAAGATGGAGTTCTGCCCACTTTAGTATGTGACTTACCTCCTTCATTGCTTTTTGCTGCGAGTTTCTCCCTGTTGGTTGAGGTACACTACTGCCGTTGCATTGTCCGAGCGGATCTGGACTGGCTTTCCTTGCAGAATGTCCTTTGCCTGAATCAGTGCCATGTATATGGCCCGAAGTTCCAACAGGTTTATTGGCAGGCAACTTTCTTCTTTGGTCCATTATCCCTGGAACCATAATTTTCCGGACACTGCTCCCCAGCACTCAAGACTGGCATCTGTTGTCAGGATCTCCCAGTCTGATATCCAAAAGGGTCTCCCTTTGTCCAGATGGGATGTCTGCAGCCACCAGACTAATGACTTTCTTACCTTTTCTGAAAGTACTATGGTCTTTATTGTCTGATGGACTCCATTCCATCTGGCCAGAATCAGACGCTGCAGAGGTCTTGAGTGGAATTGTGCATACTCCACCATTTCGAATGTTGACACCATCAAATCCATCATTTGCATTGCTGCATGAATTGATACTGTTTGACTGTGTAACAACTCCTGAGTCCTTAACTGCACCTTGGCTATCTTGTTCCGAGGTAAAAATATTTTCTGCAGACTTGAATCCAATACAGCCCCCAAGTGAATCATCCGTTGTGACGGAATCAGAGACGACTTTACCCAATTTATGAGCCATCTGTGCTCCTGTAGACAAGTTATTGTCTGTTGGAGATGGTCCAGGAGCAATTCCTGGGGATTGTCCCAGGATTAAAAGGTTGTTGAGGTATGGAAAAATACTTATCCCCTGCTTGCGGAGATAAGCTGCCATCACCACCATAATCTTGGTAAATACTCTGGGGGCTGTGGCTAAGCCAAAACTGAAAAGGTTGCTGGAGGATGGCAAACCTGAGATAACACTGATGAGACCGTGCTATAGGAACATGTAGGTAAGCATCCTGTATATCCAGGGTTACCATATAATCCCCTGGTTCCATGGCCAAAACTATGGAGCATAACGTCTCCATGTAGAACCGTGGTACCCAAATGTATTTGTTTAGCATTTTGAGATTGAGAATGGGCCGAAACGACCCATTTGGCTTCTGAACCAAAAACGGGTTGGAGTAAAAATCCTGTGCCCGTTGTGTAGGGGGTACTGGAATAATTACTCCTGACTGAAGCAATTTCTGAACTGCTTCTTACAAGGCTCTGGCCTTCGCCTCTACCCGAGATGGGCTGGTGCAGAAGAACCTTCGAGGAGGTTGCTTCTTGAAAGGGAAAACATAACCCAGAGATACCGCTTCTTGCACCCAGGCATCTGTTGTTGACTACTGCCATATCTGTGCAAAATGAAGAAGTCGGCCCCCAACCCTGTGGTCCCCCATGCGGAGGCCCGCACCATCAGGCTGATGGCTTATCTTCTGGTTTGGAAGCTTGCCCTCTGGTGGCCCAATGCTTCTTTGCCTTACTAAAGTTATTGTATTGGGACTGCTTACGATCACTTTTTCCTTATGCTTTTCCTTGCGACCGAAATGGCCGAAAAAGCGGACCCTTAGGCCTGGGGTTACATGTGGCAGGAAACCTGATTCCAGAATATCTGTCAATTCCTCACCAAACAGAATATTCCCAGCAAAAGGCAAAGATTCCAGAACCTTTTTGATTCTGAATCAGCTCTCCATGTACATAACCAAACTGCTCCGCGAGCAGCTACTGTTAAGGCCGATGCTTTAGAAGCAAAAGTACCCATATCTATTGCCGCTTCTTCCAAGAATATTGCAGCCTGTTTCATACTGTATGAGCTATATGGGATTCTTGCTCCCTAGAAGGTGCTGAAAGCCCGTCTTTCAGTACCTCCGCTCATTCAGCTACTGCTTTTGCCATCCAAGCTGAAGCCATAGCTGGCCTTATGACTGCCCCCGACAGAGAAAATATGGTTTTCAAAAACCCATCCACTTTTCTGCCTGTGACATCATCTAATGATGTTGACGGCAAAGCCAATATAGATTTTTGCACTAATCGAATGACATGCGTATCTACTTTAGGAGGCACTTCCCTTTTTAAACAGTCCCCAGTTGGAAAAATAAGATTTTAAACCTACCGGTAAATATTTTTCTCGTAGTCCGTAGAGGATGCTGGGGACTCCGTAAGGACCATGGGGAATAGACGGGCTCCGCAGGAGACATGGGCACTTTAAGAAAGACTTTGACTCTGGGTGTGCACTGGCTCCTCCCTCTATGCCCTTCCTCCAGACCTCAGTTAGAGAAACTGTGCCCAGAGGAGACGGACAGTACAAGCAAAGGATTTTTGTAATCCAAGGGCAAGATTCGTACCAGCCACACCAATCACACCGTATAACTTGTGAT
Organism: Pseudophryne corroboree; assembly: GCF_028390025.1. NCBI lineage: Eukaryota > Metazoa > Chordata > Amphibia > Anura > Myobatrachidae > Pseudophryne > Pseudophryne corroboree. Next base: position 867,546,288 of record NC_086447.1, read on the forward strand.
ATACTACCCAGTTAACAGTATGAACAACAACATAGCATCAGTCCAAGACTGATGAAACTATAACATAACCCTTATGTAAGCAATAACTATATACAAGTCTTGCAGAAGTAGTCCGCACTTGGGACGGGCGCCCAGCATCCTCTACGGACTATGAGAAAAAGATTTACCGGTAGGTGTAAAATCTTATTTTCTCTAACGTCCTAGAGGATGCTGGGGACTCCGTAAGGACCATGGGGATTATACCAAAGCTCCCAAACGGGCGGGAGAGTGCGGATGACTCTGCAGCACCGATTGAGCAAACAGGAGGTCCTCCTCAGCCAGGGTATCAAACTTATAGAACTTTGCAAATGTGTTTGACCCCGACCAAGTAGCAGCTCTGCACAGCTGTAGTGCCGAGACCCCTCGGGCAGCCGCCCAAGAAGAGCCCACCTCCCTAGTGGAATGGGCCTTAACCGATTTTGGTAACGGCAATCCTGCCGTAGAATGCGCCTGCTGAAACGTGTTACAGATCCAGCGAGCAATAGTCTGCTTTGAAGCAGGGCCGCCAACTTTGTTGGCTGCATACAGGACAAACAGTGCTTCTGTTTTTCTGATCCTAGCCGTTCTGGCCACGTAAATTTTCAAAGCCCTGACCACATCCAGGGACTCGGAATCCTCCAAGTCACGTGTAGCCACAGGCACGACAATAGGTTGATTTATATGAAAGGATGAGACCACCTTAGGTAGGAATTGAGGACGGGTCCACAATTCCGCTCTATCCATATGGAAAACCAGATAGGGGCTTTTATGTGATAAAGCCGCCAATTCCGAAACTCGCCTAGCCGCCACCAAGGCTAACAACATGACCACCTTCCAGGTGAGATATTTCAACTCCACTGTCTTAAGTGGTTCAAAGCAATGTGACTTAAGGAAACTTAACACCACGTTAAGGTCCCAAGGCGCCACCGGAGGTACAAAAGGAGGCTGAATATGCAGTACTCCCTTCACAAAAGTTGTACTTCAGGTAATGAGGCCAATTCCTTTTGAAACAAATTGGATAAGGCCAAAATCTGAACTTTTAATGGAGCCTAATTTTAGGCCCAAATTCACTCCAGTTTGTAGGAAGTGAAGAAAACAGCCCAGGTGGAATTCTTCCGTAGGAGCATTCCTGGCCTCACACCAAGAAACATATTTTCTCCATATTCGGTGATAATGTTTAGATGTCACGTCCTTCCTAGCCTTTATTTGCGTAGGAATGACCTCATCCGGAATACCTTTTTCCGCTAGGATCCGGCGTTCAACCGCCATGGCGTCAAACGCAGCCGCGGTAAGTCTTGGAACAGACAGGGGCCTTGTTGTAACAAGTCCTGCCTTAGAGGAAGAGGCCACGGATCTTCTGTGAGCATTTCTTGCAGATCCGGATACCAGGTCCTTCGTGGCCAATCTGGAACAATGAGACTTGCTCTCACTCCTCTTTTTCTTATTATGCTCAACACCTTGGGTATGAGAGGAAGAGGAGGAAACACATATACCGACTGTCCAATAGGTCCCAATGGAAGGCCCTTGCATGGAATCTGCCGTATGGAATGGCTTCGTATGTTGCCACCATCTTTCCCAGAACTTGAGTGCAATGATGTACTGACACTTGTTTTGGTTTCAACAAGTTCATGACTAGAGTCATGAGTTCCTGCACTTTTCCCTTCGGAAGAAAAACCCTTTTCTGGTCTGTGTCCAGAATCATGCCCAAGAAGGGCAGACGAGTTGTAGGATTCAGCTGCGACTTTGGAATATTGAGAATCCCGCCGTGTCGCTGGAACACATTCAGTGAAAGTGATACGCTGCTCAGCAACTTCTCCCGTGATCTCACTTTTATGAGGAGATCGTCCAAGTACGGGATAATTGTGACACCCTGCTTGCACCGGAGCACCATCATTTCCGCCATTACCTTGGTGAAAATTCTCGGGGCCGTGGAAAGCCCAAACGGCAACGTCTGAAATTGGTAATGACAATCCTGTACCGCAAATCTCAGGTACGCCTGATGAGGAGGATATATGGGGACATGTAGGTATGCATCCTTTATGTCCAGAGATACCAAAAAATCTCCCCTTCTAGGCTGGCGATGACCGCCCTGAGTGATTCCATCTTGAACTTGAACCGTTTTAAGTAAAGGTTCAGGGGTTTTAAATTTAAAATGGGTCGGACCGAACCGTCCGGTTTCGGAACCACAAACAGAGTTGAGTAGTACCCCTGCCCTCTTTGAAGCAGGAGAACCTCTACCACCACTTGTTGCCGACACAATTTGTGAATCGCATGTAACACTATCTCCCTTTCCAGGGGTTGTTTCGGTAGGGCCGATTTGAAAAAAACGGCGAGGAGTCACTTCTTCGAATTCCAGCTTGTAACCCTGGGAATCAATTTCTATTGCCCATGTATCCACCTGTGAGTGGACCCAGACGTGGCTGAACAGTCGCAGACGTGCCCCCACAGGAGCTGACTCCCTCAGGGGAGCCCCAGCATCATGCAGTGGATTTAGCAGAGGCCGGGGAGGACTTCTGTTCCTGGGAACTAGCTGTGTTGTGCAGCTTTTTCCCTCTGCCCTTACCTCTGGCAAGAAAGGACGAACCACGTGCTCTCTTGTTTTTATTGGAACGAAAGGACTGCATTTGATAATGAGGCGCTTTCTTAGATTGTGAGGGAATATATGGCAAAAAATTTTTATTTACCTGCCGTAGCCGTGGAGACGAGATCCGAGAGGCCCTCTCCGAACAATTCCTCACCCTTGTTTGACTCTAGAACCCAGTAGACTAACGTCTCTTTGGGCATGTCTTATATATATATATATATATATATATATATAAGACAACATCTTTTACATATATATATATATATATATATATATATATATATATATATACACTGCTAAAAATAAAGGGAACACTTAAACAACACAATGTAACTCCAAGTCAATCACACTTCTGTGAAATCAAACTATCCACTTAGGAAGCAACGCTGATTGACAATCAATTTCACATGCTGTTGTGCAAATGGAATAGACAACAGGTGGGAATTATAGGCAATTAGCAAGACACCACTAATAAAGGAGTTGTTCTGCAGGTGGTGACCACAGACCACTTCTCAGCTCCTATGCTTTCTGGCTGATGTTTTGGTCACTTTTGAAAGCAGGCGGTGCTTTCACTATAGTGGTAGCATGAGACGGAGTCTACAACCCACAAAAGTGGCTCAGGTAGTGCAGCTCATCCAGGATGGCACATCAATGCGAGCTGTGGCAAGAAGGTTTGCTGTGTCTGTCAGCGTAGTGTCCAGAGCATGGAGGCGCTACCAGGAGACAGGCCAGTACATCAGGAGACATGGAGGAGGCCGTAGGAGGGCAACAACCCAGCAGCAGGACTGCTACCTCCGCCTTTGTGCAAGGAGGAACAGGAGAAGCACTGCCAGAGCCCTGCAAAATGACCTCCAGCAAGCCACAAATGTGCATGTAACTACTCAAACGATCAGAAACAGACTCCATGAGGGTGGTATGAGGGCCTGACATCCACAGGTGGGGGTTGTGCTTACAGCCCAACACCGTGCAGGACGTTTGGCATTTGCCAGAGAACACCAAGATTGGCAAATTCGCCACTGGCACCCTGTGCTCTTCACAGATGAAAGCAGGTTCTCACTGAGCACATGTGACAGACGTAACAGAGTCTGGAGACGCCAAGGAGAATGTTCTGCTGCTTGCAACATCCTTCAGCATGACCGGTTTGGCAGTGGGTCAGTAATGGTGTGGGGTGGCATTTCTTTGGGGGGCCGCACAGCCCTCCATGTGCTTGCCAGGGGTAGCCTGACTGCCATTAGGTACCGAGATGAGATCCTCAGACCCCTTGTGAGACCATATGCTGGTGCGGTTGGCCCTGGGTTCCTCCTAATGCAAGACAATGCTAGACCTCATGTGGCTGGAGTGTGTCAGCAGTTCCTGCAAGACGAAGGCATTGATGCTATGGACTGGCCCGCCCGTTCCCCACACCTGAATCCAATTGAGCACATCTGGGACATCATGTCTCGCTCCATCCACCAACTCCACGTTGCACCACAGACTGTCCAGGAGTTGGCGGATGCTTTAGTCCAGGTCTGGGAGGAGATCCCTCAGGAGACCATCCGCCACCTCATCAGGAGCATGCCCAGGCATTGTAGGAAGGTCATACAGGCACGTGGAGGCCACACACACTACTGAGCCTCATTTTGACTTGGTTTAAGGACATTACATAAAAGCTGGATCAGCCTGTAGTGTATTTTTCCACTTTAATTTTGAGGGTGACTCCAAATCCAGACCTCCATGGGTTAATAAATTTGATTTCCATTGATAATTTTTGTGTGATTTTGTTGTCAGCACATTCAACTATGTAAAGAACAAAGTATTTAATAAGAATATTTAATTCATTCAGATCTAGGATGTGTTGTTTAAGTGTTCCCTTTATATTTTTGAGCAGTATAGATTATATATATATATATATATATATATATATATATATATAAAGGGACAATAACATGGTATCCTTATCTAGGGTTTCAATCTCCGCTGATAAGATATCTGTCTACGCTGCTACAGCGCTATAAACCCATGCCGACACAATCGCCGGTCTGAGTAGTGTACCAGAATGTGTGTAAATGGACTTCAAAGTACTTTTACTGCATGCTATCTGCAGGATCCCTGAGGATAGCTGTAAAGTCAGCGCTACCTTTTTGGGTAAACGTGTCAATGCCTTGTACACCTAGGGGAAGATTTCCATCTTATCCTGGCCCCATTAGGGAAAGGATACTCCCTGAGGATTCTTTTTGGGAAGCTGCAGCTTCTTGTCTGGAGATTCCCGCTCTTTTTCTTCATGAGAGGAGGGAAATTTACCTCAGCTTTCTTCCCCTTAAACATGTGTACCCTCGTGTCAGGGACAGATGAGTCATCAGTGATAAGCAATACATCTTTTATTACAATAATCATATATTGAATACTTTTCTGCCAGTTTTGGCTGTACTTTGCATTATCATAGTCGACACTGGAGTCAGACTCCGTGTCGATATCAGTGTCTATTATTTTGGATAGTGAGCGTTGTGAGACTCTGAAAGTCTCTGTGACATAGGGACAGACATGGGTAGATTCCCTGTCTGTTCTCTAATCTTTTGTGCAATAAATTCATCTTAGCACTTAATTTCACATATCCAATCAGGCGTCGGCGTTGTCGACGGAGACACCACACACACATACACACACACACACACACACACATTTGCTCCATCTCCTCCATAGGAGAGCCTTTTTACCTCAGACATGTCGACACACACGTACCGACACACCACACACTCCTGGAATGCTCTTCTGAAGACAGTTCCCCCACAAGGCCCTTTGGAGAGACAGAGAGAGAGTATGCCAGCACACACCCCAGCGCAATATGACCCAGGAAAAACACAGCAATTTAATGTTTACCTCGTAGCGCTGTTATTAATATCTGCGCTGAATTATGTGCCCCCCCTCTTCTTTAAAACCCTCTCTTCTACCGTGGTATAAGCAGGGGAGAGTCCGGGGAGCTTCCTCTCAGCGGTGCTGTGGAGAAAAACATGGCGCTGGTGAGTGCTGAGGGAGAAGCACCGCCCCTCGGCAGCGGGCTTCAGTCCCGCTAAAAGTGTAAAATTGGTGGGGGCTCCTGCCTATATACAGTGTCCAGCTGTATATATGCTCTCTTTTGCCAAATAAGAGGTTTATATTGCTGCCCAGGGCACCATCCCCCCTGCACCCTTACAGTGACCGGAGTATGTGAGGTGTATGGGAGCAATGGCGCACAGCTGCCGTGCTGTGCGTTACCTCAGTAAAGCTCACGAAGTCTTCTGCCGCCTTTTGAAGCCTTCTTTCTTCTCATACTCACCCGGCTTCTTTCTTCTGGCTCTGTGAGGAGGACGGCGGCGCGGCTCTGGGACGAACGTCCAGGGCGAACCTGTGTTCTGACTCCCTCTGGAGCTAATGGTGTCCAGTAGCCTAAGACCTTGAAACTCAGAGAAGTAGGGTTGTTTCTCTCTCCTCAGTCCCTCGATGCAGGGAGTCTGTTGCCAGCAGTGCTCCCTGAAAATAAAAAACCTAACAAATATACTTTCTTAGCAGGAAACTCAGGAGAGCTCCCTGCAGTGCACCCATCTCCTCTGGGCACAGTCTCAAACTGAGGTCTGGAGGAGGGGCATAGAGGGAGGAGCCAGTGCACACCCAGAGTCAAAGTCTTTCTTAAAGTGCCCATGTCTCCTGCGGAGCCCGTCTATTCCCCATGGTCCTTACGGAGTCCCCAGCATCCTCTAGGACGTTAGAGAAAGGATAATTGGAATCCCATTTTCTGGGAATTCTGTATTTTTTTTTTTGGGTGTAGCCCAAGCTTCTTCCATGATTTCCGTCAGCTGATCTGATCCTGGAAATTCTATACTAACTGTTTTGGGACGTTTAAACACAGATGCCTTAGTTTCTAACACCGGCTCTGCTGAATCCTCTAAGGACAGAATAGCCTTCATTGCTCTAATTAATTCAGGTACATCCATTGAGTTGATACCTTCTATCCGTTCTTCGTATGCTGAAGCAGAGTATATAGAGCTATCATCATCTCATCATCTAATGTATCATCCTGTGTAGCCTGTGAATTTGATGATTTATTTACACTCGGTTTATCAGCTTGTTTCATTGGAGAAGCTGTTGGGGATATACTGTAGGAAGGGAGCTACATGTATGGGTTAATAGTGTACCCGACTCCTGGTATTGAAGCTGTAGGAATTGCCCGTTCAGCTATACTAGACAAGGGCCTATATTTACTAATAATCCGAGTTTGACCGATTTGTGTTTTTTTTTCTAAGTCCCAACACGGGAATTCACTAAGCACAAATCTCGGCAGTGTTTGGGCTATTCGTAATGGTTTTCAAGGCTAAGTTCAGAAATACGAATGAATAGACCATCGGTCAAATGCGGCTGTTATTTCATACAACACGGGAATTCACTATTAATTCGTATTTGGGTGTTAGTCTCTGAATGCTCAAGTGCGGGTGTTTTTTTTTTGCGATTCGTTAAAAAAAGCAGCAAAAAAATAGACCTGCTTTTTCCTGGCGAGTTTGATAATCATGCACGGATCTGTGAGATCTGTGCATGGTTATCTATGAAAAAGGGTCGTTTAGTGTAAAAACTGGAAAAAAAAATTGCGTGGTGTCCCCCCTACTAAGCACAACCAGCCTCGGGCTCTTTGAGCCGGTCCTGGTTGCAAAAATATGGGGGAAAAATTGACTGGGGATCCCCCATATTTTAACAACCAGCACCGGCCTCTGTGCCTGGTCCTGGTGCCAAAAATACGGGGGACAAAAAGCGTAGGAGTCCCCCGTATTTTTAACACCAGCACCGGACTCCACTAGTCAGAGAGATAATGCCACAGCCGGGGGACACTTTTATATAGGTCCCTGCGGCCCTGGCATTAAATCACTAACTAGGCACCCCTGGCCGGGGTACCCTGGAGTGGGGACCCCTTAAATCAAGGGGTCCCCCCCCCTCCAGCCACCCAAGGGCCAGGGGTGAAGCCCGAGGCTGTCCCCCCCCCCATCCAAGGGCTGCGGATGGGGGGCTGATAGCTATGTGTAAAAATAAGAATATAGTTTTTTGTAGCAGTACTACAAGTCCCAGCAAGCCTCCCCCGCAAGCTGGTACTTGGAGAACCACAAGTACCAGCATGCGGTGGAAAAATGGGCCCGCTGGTACCTGTAGTACTACTACAAAAAAAATACCCAAATAAAAACAGAACTCACACACCTTGAAAGTAAAACTTTATTACATACATGCACACCTACATTCACACATACTTACCTATGTTCACATATGGCTCGGTCCACTTCTCCAAGTAGAATCCATGGGGTACCTGAAAATAAAATTATACTCACACAATCCAGTGTAGATCGGTCCTCTTCTGAGCTTGTAATCCACGTACTTGGCAAAAAACAAACCGAAAAACCCGAACCACGCACTGAAAGGGGTCCCATGTTTACACATGGGACCCCTTTCCCCGACTGCCGAGACCCCCCGTGACTCCTGTCACAGAGGGTCCCTTCAGCCAATCAGGGAGCGCCACGTCGTGGCACTCTCCTGATTGCCTGTGCGCTCCTGAGCTGTCACTCAGGCTGCGCACGGCAGAGATACAATGTAGCGCATAGGCGCTTCATTGTATCCAATGGTGGGAACTTTGCGGTCAGCGGTTGACCGCGAGTAACCTCAACCGCTGACCGCAAAGTTCCCACCATTAGATACAATGGAGCGCCTATGCGCTACATTGTATCTCTGCCGTGCGCAGCCTGAGTGACAGCTCAGGAGCGCACAGGCAATCAGGAGAGTGCCACGACGTGGCTCTCCCTGATTGGCTGAAGGGACCCTCTGTGACAGGAGTCACGGGGGGTCTCGGCAGTCGGGGAAAGGGGTCCCATGTGTAAACATGGGGCCCCTTTCAGTGCGTGGTTCGGGTTTTTCATATATTTTTTTTGCCAAGTACGTGGATTACAAGCTCAGAAGAGGACCTATCTACACTGGATTGTGTGAGTATAATTTTATTTTCAGGTACCCCATAGATTCTACTTGGAGAAGTGGACCAAGCCACGTGTGAACATAGGTAAGTATGTGTGAATGTAGGTGTGCATGTATGTAATAAAGTTTTACTTTCAAGGTGTGTGAGTTCTGTTTTTATTTGGGTATTTTTTATGTAGTAGTACTACAGGTACCAGCGGGCCCGTTTTTCCACCGCATGCTGGTACTTGTAGTTTCCCAAGTACCAGCTTGCGGGGGAGGCTTGCTGGGACTTGTAGTACTGCTACAAAAAACAATATTCTTATTTTTACACATGGCTATCAGCCCCCCATCCGCAGCCCTTAGATGGGGGGGACAGCCTCGGGCTTCACCCCTGGCCCTTGGGTGACTCCTCCAGGGTACCCCAGCCAGGGGTGACTAGTTAGTGATTAATGCCAGGGCCGCAGGGACCTATATAAAAGTGTCCCCCGGCTGTGGCATTATCTCTCTGACTAGTGGAGCCCGGTGCTGGTGTTAAAAATACGGGGGACCCCTACGCTTTTTGTCCCCCGTATTTCTGGCACCAGGACCAGGCGCGGAGCCCGGTGCTGGATGTTAAAATATGGGGGAACCCCTGTCAATTTTTCCCCATATTTTTGCAACCAGGACCGGCTCAAAGAGCCGGAGGCTGGTTGTGCTTAGGAAGGGGGACCCCACGCAATTTTTTTCTTGATTTTTAACACTTTCATTTTTTTTTTAAAGGTGCACAATGAAGCCCTGCACGGATCTCACAGATCCGGCCGGGATTCCTTGTGTTTTGTCAGGCAGTGTTTTACTCATCACTCCCGTAAAACACTGCCTGACATTACGAATCACATCGACATCGGAAAAGATGAATGTTGCAAACTCGGCAGCTTAGTAAATGACCGTATCAGGATTCAAAAAGTTGCAGTAAAATGCACCCGATACCATTCGAGTTCAAACACCCTTAAAAACGGCTAAAACACGAATATTAGTAAATATACCCCAAGGTCTGTGCAAACATTGCCCAAGGTGGATATACCTGACGTTGAACAGGGATCTGCCTTGTAATCTGCTGAAAAGCAAAATAATTTGCACATAAACCATCCTGTACCTGATCCTGAGAGGATAATACCGTTTTGCAGGACCAACATGATGATATGAGTGTTGGTGCTACTGTCAGTGTAACCTTGTCACTATTGCCACTCTTAGACATGATAAATAATCAGCACTTCCACAGTGTACTACACAATTTATGACTGTAATCACTTTACTTTTTCAAAGTGATATCAAGCTGACCCTACCCATGCACCAGCATTGTGGCTCAGAAGAAACCACTGACAAACATATATAAAGTCAGCAATCACACTAGCAGTCAGCCACATGTTATATATTAGTCATATGAGCATATTATCAACTACAAACACATTTCAAAGTATGTAGGAATACATATTACTGAATTCTGTTCTATACAGATCTTAACGTATTCAGACGCAAATGCGAAGAAAACCACAGTAATGTACACAGACTCATATGCAATGGGCATTAAACTTAACTATTCATACTAACAAAAGTAGATAGAAATTTAGTGCTGTATAACCCGTACTCAGTAGAGTGTGATACAGGGAGACTCGCCTCACTTCCAAGATCGATCAATACGTTAGCCAATGCTGAGTGGATCCAGACGCTACTAGTGTACACTGTCGCGACGGGAACTATTAGTGCACACAGACGCCTGTACTGCGACCGGGTCTCCTCGCGGTAGCTTTTTAGTGAACACAGACGCAGCGGCCTATGCTGCGACCGAGACCCCCGTGGTAGCATCTGAGATGGAAGTGAGGCAACAGTTCATGGCAGGAGACCGACGTAAACTAGTCATGAAGTGGGCGGAAGGGCGACCAGGAGAGCTTCTGACTCCCCACCGCTGACATCAACGCTCAGGGATCGCAGCATCATACTATTCCTGGTGCCTTATGATCCCTAAGGCCTAGCGCTGGAGCACCCGTGGGGGCGGCACGCCAGCTACTGTTTGGTAGTCTCCTCCCAAAACAGTGCAGCCGTGTCCGTATTCCCCTTCTAAGTGGAAGCAATGCCTTACCTTCTCCCCGTGCTCCGGCCACAGCCTGGTAATGGCTGCTGGACCTGCTAGCATATCCGACACAGACGCCCGCCAAGACAGCACTGTATTGTGGGTAAGAGTTGTTGCGACCCTGCGGAGAGTTGTTGGAGCGACTCTTTCCAATATGCGTATAAGACGCTGTTAGGAAAGATCACTCAAAAACATAGTAAGACTATAAAAATAAAATAAGAAAGCTTAGGGCTGCCAAAAACAGCAGCCCTGTGACCATGGTCCGCCTCCTGGCGCACCAAACAAAAAACTGATTTGCATGAGCCAGTGGGGGGTGGATATATGGACGGGCCCATTGCATCCTGGGAGGATTGAAAGCTTGTGATCGTTTGGTGCCAATCCGCTATCACTCGATCATATTCCATTGTTATCCTGTGGATTACCTGTGGAAGCAGCCGGAGAAAGGAGGTTGTATGTGGAGTACCCCTTGCAAGAAGGTCTGATCTTCTGGCAACACTGCCAATTGCTTCTGGAAGAAAATGGAGAGAGCTCCACACCAGCCTGCAGGAAACGTAAAAAACGTCCCAAGTGGAACTCTGCAGGTGGATACATGCGTTCCTCGCACCAAGAGACATATCTTCTCCAGATATGATGAAAGTGTTTTGACATCCCAGGCTTCCTGGCCTGAACCATGGTAGCAATAACCTTTTTGGAAAGGCCTTTGTGAGCTAGGATGTTCCGCTCATCCTCCGTACCGTCAAACAAAGTCACCGTAAGTCCGGGTAGACGAACGGCCCTTGTTGAAGAAGATCTCTTCTCATTGGCAGAGGCCAAGGGTCTTTGACGGACAGGTCCAGAAGATCCACGTACCACGCCCTCCGAGGCAATCAGAATTGCCTGGACTCTCTGATTCCTGATTTGCTTTAGCACCCCTGGGATCAATGGAATCGGAGGAAACAGGTAGACCAGCCGGTAAGGCCAAGGCGACGTCAGTGCATCCACTGCCCTCGCCTAGGGTCACTGGTTCATAAGCAGTACCAATGAAGCTTCTTGTTATGTCGAGAAGCCATCGTGTCTATTTGTGGGCAGTCTCACCGGTCGATGATCTGATGAAAACACCTGATCGTGATGCCCCCACTCTCCCGGGTGGAGGTCGTGACGACTCAGGAAGTCCGTTTCCCAGTTGTCCACTCCCGGAATGAAGATATCGGACATTGCCCTTGCATTTCTTTCTGCCCAGAGGAGTATCCTTGACACTTCTCACATGCAGGCCATGTTTTTGTCCCTCCTTGTCGATTTATGTAAGCCACTGCTGTGGCGTTTTCCGACTGAACCTGGATCACGTGATCCTTGAATAGAGGAGAGGCCTGAAGCAGAGCATTGCAGATTGCCCGAAGTTCCAGAATGTTGATTGGAAGTATTGCTTCGTGGGCTGACCACCTGCCCTGGAACTGAGCCCCTTGGGTGACAGCTCCCCATCCGCTCAGACTCGCATCTGTCGTGAATCGTGAATCCCGAAACTTCGACCTTCCAGTAGGTTTGAGGACTGTAGCCATCACAGGAGGGAAATCCTGGCCTGACACAACAGCCGTATTATCCGGTGCATCTGAAGATATGAGCCAGGCCACACACTCAGGGGATCCAATTGAAATGTTCTGGCATGGAACCTTCCGTACTGGATCGCCTCATATGAGGGTACCATTTTCCCCAACAATCTTATGCAAAGATGGATTGATATTTGTGTAGGCCGTAGTACCGTTCGGACCATCTGCTGGAGTGTTCTCGCTTTATCCTCTGGGAGGAACACATTCTGAGCCACAGTATCCAGTAACAATCCCAGAGACAAGAGCCGCTGAGTTGGCTCCAGGTTGGACTTCTGTAAATTGAGGATCCACCCATGGTGTGACAAAAGCTGAATAGTGCGGTCTATATGGAGCAATAAAAGCTCCCTGGATCTCGCTTTTATCAAGAGATCGTCCAGATAAGGGACAGTATTGACCCAGAGATGGAACATCATCTCCACCATCACCTTTGTGAAAACCCACGGAGCCGTGGACAGGCCGAAGGGTAGCGCCTAGAACTGGTAGTGATCGTTCAGCAGGGCAAACCGTAGGTAAGCCTGGTGAGGCGGCCAAATCAGGATATGGAGATAGGCATCCTTTATATCCAACGAGACCATGAACTGTTCTTACAGACCTGCAATCACTGCTCACAAGGATTCCATCTTGAACTTGAAAACCTTTAGCTAAGGGTTCAAGGATTTTAAATTCAGAATGGGCCTTACCGAACAGTCTGGTTTTGGTACCATGAACAGGTTGGAGAAGTAGCCCTTTCCCCGTTGCTGTAGTGGCACTGGAACAATGACTTGGGACTGGGCCAACTTTAGGATGGCCTGTTGCAGCGTAACTCGTGTATCCTCCAAAGCTGGTAAGCTTGATTTGAAAAATCATTGGGGAGGAGCGCCATCGAACTCAAGCTTGTAGCCCTGAGAAATGAGGTCCTTTACCCAGGTATCCTGGCAGGAGCTTTCCCAGATGCGGCTGAAGTGACACAGCCGAGCTCCCACCTCAAGATCCCCTCAGGGTGGGTGTGCACCGTCATGCCTTAGTGGAAGCTGAACTCGTGCTCTGTTCCTGAGAACCTACGGTTGCTGGTTTTCCTGTCTTACCTCGGGTGCCTCTAGCCGCATTGAAGGCACCTCTGGCCCTAGATCTAAATCTGTTAGACCAAGAGGACTGGGCAGACGGCCCCGAGTAGGAACGTCTAGCCGGCGAGGTCCCAGAGAGGAGAAACGTGGATTTCCCAGCAGTAACTTTAGATATCCACATATCCAATTCAACCCCGAAGAGCCAATCCCCCCCAAAAAAGGAAGAGACTCTACACTGCGCTTGGACTCTGCGTCCACTATCCACTGATGCAACCACAAAGCTCTGCGCACCGACACTGCCATAGCAGTGGTCCTAGCATTAATATTGCCTATCTCCTTGAGAGAGTCACACAGGACGCGTGCAGTGTCTGAATGTGTTTTAGTAGAGTCACCGTAATGACCAGGGACTTATCCCCCGAGAGGCCCTCTTGAATTTGAGTAGCCCACGTATGAATGGCATGAGTCATCCAGCAACCCGCTATGACTGGTCTTTCTGATATACCAGCTGCTGTATAGAAAGACTTCAGTGTAGTCTCTATTTTTCCATCCCCATGGTCCTTTATGGTAAAGGAGCCCGGAGCTGGCAGTACCGCCTTTTTAGATAGGCGAGAGACTGATACGTCTACAGCCGGGGGTTCTTCCCAGAGTTTCCTGCCTTCAGGAGCAAATGGGAAAGTGTGAAAAAACCATTTTGTCACTTGGTATTTCTTAACTGTATTTTTCCAGGATAACTTAAACAGGTCATCCAGCTCTGCAGAATCAGGGAAAGGGACACGGAGTTTGTTCTGTGTTAAGAAAAACGACTACTGTGCTGCAGCGTCCTCTAGAGGGAGTTTTAACACGTCCCGTATAACAAGAATGAGGGGTTTAATACCTTGTGCAGAAGGGGAATTTCCAGTAACAAGATCCAAGTCCTGCCCCTACTCCTGTACCTCCTCATCAGAGTCTGAGCGTAAAGCAGGTAACCCACGTTTTTGTGGTCCTGCTCTAGGGAGGGGGGGCTGTTGAACATCTGCCCTTGCAGCTAGGTCTCACAAAGAGCTCTCAGCACATGAGAAGGAGGAACGATACCTCAGCTTTCATTATATATATATATATATATATATATATATATATATATATAAATATAAAATAAGATTTTAAACCTATCGGTAAATCTTTTTCTCCTAGTCCGTAGAGGATGCTGGGGACTCCGTAAGGACCATGGGGTATAGATGGGCTCTGCAGGAGACATGGGCACTATAAAGAACTTTAGAATGGGTGTGCACTGGCTCCTCCTTCTATGCCCCTCCTCCAGACCTCAGTTAGAGAAACTGTGCCCAGAGGAGATGGACAATACGAGGAAAGGATTTTGTTAATCTAAGGGCAAGATTCATACCAGCCCACACCATCCACACCGTATAACCTGGAATATACGCAACCAGTAAACAGTATGAACAAAACAGAATCAGCTAAAGACTGATCTCAACTGTAACATAACCCTTATGTAAGCAACAACTATATACAAGCCTTGAAGATTTTGTCCGCACTGGGACGGGCGCCCAGCATCCTCTACGGACTAGGAGAAAAAGATTTACCGGTAGGTTTACAATCTTTTTTTCGCTTACATCCTAGAGGATGCTGGGGACTCCGTAAGGACCATGGGGTTTATACCAAAGCTCCAGACCGGGCGGGAGAGTGCGGACGACTCTGCAGCACCGACTGATTAAACGCAAGGTCCTCATCAGCCAGTGTATCAAACTTATAGAACTTTGCAAAAGTGTTTGAACCCGACCAGGTAGCTGCTCGGCAAAGCTGTAAAGCCGAGACGCCGTGGGCAGCCACCCAAGAAGAGCCCACCTTCCTAGTGGAATGGGCCTTTACCGAATTTGGTAACGGCAATCCTGCCGTACAATGAGCCTGCTGAATCGTGTTACAGATCCAGCGAGCAATAGTCTGCTTCGAAGCAGGAGCGCCAACTTTGTTGGCTGCATACAGGATAAACAGTGCTTCTGTTTTCCTAACCCGAGCCGTCCTGGCTACATAGATTTTTAAGGCCCTGGCTACATCCAGGGACGTGGAATCCTCCAAGTCATCCGTAGCCACAGGCACCACAATAGGTTGGTTCATATGAAATGAAGAAACCACCTTATGCAAAAATTGAGGACGAGTCCTCAACTCTGCCCTATCCACATGGAAAATCAAATAGGGGCTCTTGTGAGACAAGGCCGCCAATTCAGACACCCGTATTGCAGATGCCAAGGCCAACAACATGACCACCTTCCAAGTGAGAAATTTTAATTCAACCGTTTGAAGAGGTTCAAACCAGTGAGACTTCAGGAACCGTAACACCACGTTAAGGTCCCATGGTGCCACTGGGGGCACAAAAGGAGGCTGGATGTGCAGCACTCCCTTTACAAAAGTCTGTACTTCTGGGAGAGAAGCCGAAATCTGTACCTTAATGGAGCCTAATTTAAGGCCCATACCCACTCCTGTCTGTAGAAAGTGGAGAAAACGGCCCAGATGGTAGGAGCCTTCATGGCTTCACACCAAGATACATACTTCCTCCAGATACGGTGATAATGTTTTGCCGTCACCTCCTTCCTAGCCTTTATCAGAGTAGGGATGACTTCCTCCGGAATACCTTTCCCAGCTAGGATTCGGCGTTCAACCGCCATGCCGTCAAACGTAACCGCGGTAAGTCTTGGAACACGCAGGGCCCCTGTTGCAACAGGTCCTCCCTGAGAGGAAGGGGCCACGGATCTTCTGTGAGCATCTCCTGAAGATCTGAATACCAGGCCCTTCGAGGCCAATCTGGAACAATGAGTATGGTTTTCACTCTTTGTTGTCTTATGATTCTCAATATTTTTGAGATGAGAGGAAGAGGGGGGAATACATAGACCGACTGAAACACCCATGGTGTCACCAGGGCGTCCACCGCTACTGCCTGAGGGTCCCTTCACCTGGCACAATACCTCCGAAGCTTCTTGTTGAGGCACGACGCCATCATGTCTATGTGAGGAATTCCCCAAAGACTTGTTCTCTCTGTAAAAACTTCTTGATGAAGTCCCCACTCTCCTGGATTGAGATCGTGTCTGCCGAGGAAGTCTGCTTCCCAGTTGTCCACTCCCAGAATGAAGACCGCTGACAGAGCGCTTACGTGATTTTCCGCCCAGCGAAGAATCCTGGTGGCTTCCGCCATTGCCACTCTGCTCCTTGTCCCGCCTTGGCGGTTTACATGAGCCATGGCTGTGACGTTGTCTGATTGAATCAGAACCGGTAGGTCGCGAAGAAGATCCTCCGCTTGTCTTAGGCCGTTGTATATGGCCCTCAACTCCAGTACATTGATGTGTAGACAAGCCTCCTTGCTTGACCATAGCCCCTGAAAATTTCTTCCTTGTGTGACTGCTCCCCATCCTTGGGAGGCTCGCGTCCGTGGTCACCAGAACCCAGTCTTGAATGCCGAACCTGCGACCCTCTAGAAGGTGAGCACTTTGCAGCCACCACAGGAGAGACACCCTGGCCCTGGGGGACAGGCTTATCTTCCAATGTATTTGTAGATGGGACCCGGACCACTTGTCCAGGAGGTCCCACTGAAAAGTCCTTGCATGAAACCTGCCGAAGGTGATGGCCTCGTAGGCTGCCACCATTTTCCCCAGAACACGAGTGCATTGATGAACAGACACTCTTTTTGGTTTTAGCAGGTCTCTGACCATGTTCTGGAGGTCCTGGGCTTTTTCTATCGGGAGAAAAACCCTCTTCTGATCCGTGTCTAGAATCATGCCTAGGAATGATAGTCGAGTCGTTGGAATCAATTGCGACTTTGGCAGATTGAGAATCCAACCGTGTTGTTGTAGCACTCTCAGGGAGAGCAACATGCTCCCCTGCAATTGATCTCTCGATCTTGCTTTTATCAGGAGATCGTCCAAGTACGGGATAATTGTGACTCCCTGCCTGCGCAGGAGCACCATCATTTCCGCCATCACCTTGGTGAAAATCCTCGGGCCGTTGGTAATGAGAGTCCTGTACAGCGAATCTCAGGTATGCCTGATGAGGAGGATATATGGGGACATGAAGGTATGCATCCTTTATGTCGAGTGACACCATAAACCCCCCCCCTTCCAGACTGGAGATCACAGCCCGGAGCGATTCCATCTTGAATTTGAACTTTTTCAAGTACAGGTTTAGAGATTTTAGATTTAAAATGGGTTTGACCGAACCATCCGGCTTCGGGACCACGAACAGGGTTGAATAGTAACCTTTTCCCTGTTGGACTAGGGGAACCCTGACAACCACTTGCTGTTGACACAGCTTTTGAATTGCAGCTAACACTACTTCCCTCTCTGGGAGAGAAGCTGGCAAGGCCGACTTGAAAAATCGGCGAGGGAGCACCTCTTCGAATTCCAGTTTGTAACCCTGGAATACAATATCCATCGCCCAAGGATCCACGTCTGACAGAACCCAGACCTGGCTGAAGAGTCGAAGACGTGCCCCCACCGGCGCGGACTCCCTCAGTGGAGCCCCAGCGTCATGCGGTGGATTTAGTAGAAGCCGGGGAGGACTTCTGCTCCTGGGAACTAGCCGAAGCAGGTGCTCTCTTCCCGCTACCCTTACCTCTGGCGAGGAAAGATGAGCCCCGACCTCTTCTGGACTTATGCGACCGAAAGGACTGCATCTGATATTGTGAAGTTTTCTTTTGCTGTGGGGGAACAAAAGGCAAAAAGGTAGATTTACCCGCGGTAGCTGTGGCAACCAGGTCCGCGAGACCTTCCCCTAATAAAACTTCACCTTTGTATGGCAAAACCTCCATATGCTTCTGTGAGTCGGCATCACCCGTCCATTGGCGGGTCCACAGGGATCGCCTAGCAGAAATCGCCATGGCGTTGGCTCTCGAACCTAGCAGCCCAACGTCTCTTTGAGCGTCCCTCATATATAAGACTGCGTCTTTAATGTGACCTAAGGTCAATAAAATGGTATCCCTGTCTAGGGTATCAAGGTCAGCTGACAAGGTATCTGTCCAAGCTGCAACTGCGCTACATACCCATGCCGATGCTATTGCCGGGCTGAGTAAAGCACCCGTATGCGCATAAATAGATTTTAAAGTAGTTTCCTGTCTGCGATCAGCAGGATCCTTGAGGGCTGCTGTGTCCGGAGACGGTAGCGCCACCTTCTTGGACAGGCGCGTTAAAGCCTTGTCCACCCTGGGAAGGATTCCCAACGTACCCTGTCCTGTGCAGGGAAAGGATACGCCATAAGAATCCTCTTGGGAATCTGCAGTTTTTTGTCTGGAGTTTCCCAAGCTTTTTCAAATAACTCGTTCAGCTCATGAGATGGGGGAAAGGTTACCTCAGGTTTCTTTTCCTTATACATGCGCACCCTCGTGTCAGGGACCGAGGGGTCATCTGTGATATGCAAAACATCTTTTATTGCAATAATCAGAATCCGTGTCGGTATCAGTGTCTGCTATTTGGGATAGGGGACGTTTTTGAGACCCAGAAGGGCCCTGTGACCCAGTCGAAGCCGTGGATTGACTCCCTGCTTTTTCCCTGGACTCAGCTTTGTCCAATCTCTTATGTAATAAGGTCACATTTGCATTTAAAACATTCCACATGTCCATCCAATCATGAGTCGGCGTTGCCGACGGAGACACCACAATCATCTGCTCCACCTCCTCCTTAGCTGAGCCTTCCGCATCAGACATGCCGACACACTCGTACCGACACCCCCACACACACAGGGATATAGTTATAAGGAGACAGTTCCCCAATAAGGCCCTTTGGAGAGACAGAGAGAGAGTATGCCAGCACACACCCAGCGCCAACTGACACTGGAAACAATTTCCCAGATAATATAGCGCTTTTATATATACATAATTTACTGTGTAATACACTCACTGCGCCTTACAAGTGCCCACCCCTCTTTTCAGCCCTGTGTCACCGTGTTCAGCAGGGGAGAGACCGGGGAGCCAGCTTCTCTGCAGATATCTGTGGAGAAAATAGCTCTGGTTAGTGCTGAGGGACCAAGCACCGCCCCCTCCAGCGGCGGGCTTCGGTCCCGCTCAAAGTATAAAAACTGGCGGGGGATTTATATAAATTACTGCTTCCGCAGCCCATAAACTTATAAAAGCCAGATTTTGAGGTTTTTATTGCTGCCCAGGGCGCCCCCCCTGCTCCCATCAGTGCCTGCTAGTGTGTGTAGTGTGTGGGAGCAATGGCGCGCAGCGTTACTGCTGCGCGCTTACCTCAGGGAAGATCTGAAGTCTTCTGCCGCCTAAGAAGTCTTCTTTTCTTCTTATATTCACCCGGCTTCTATCTTCCGGCTCTGTGAGGAAGACGGCGGCGCGGCTCTGGGATGAACGGCGAGGGGAGACCTGCATTCTGACTCCCTCTGGAGCTAATGGTGTCCAGTAGCCTAAGAAGCAGAGCCTATCACTGCTTCTCTCTCCTCAGTCCCACAATGCAGGGAGCCTGTTGCCAGCAGTGCTCCCTGAAAATAAAAAAACCTAACAAAATTATTTTTCAGAAAAACTCAGGAGAGCTCCCCTGTAGAGCACCCAATCTCCTCTGGGCACAGGATCCAACTGAGGTCTGGAGGAGGGGCATAGAGGGAGGAGCCAGTGCACACCCATTCTAAAATTCTTTATAGTGCCCATGTCTCCTGCGGAGCCCGTCTATACCCCATGGTCCTTACGGAGTCCCCAGCATCCTCTAGGACGTAAGAGAAATATATATATATATATATATATATATATATATATACACATATACATACATACACACACATCCACACATAGACCCTCCTGTCAGGAACAGCCAGAGTCCTCAGTGACGTCTTTAATGTGCACTACTCATGTACTGAATGCTCTTTTTTTTCTTTTTTTTTTTGGCGGATGTAATCAGGAAACATTATGGTCGACATAGGAAACAGTATCCGTGTCGATATCAGGGAGTAGTAACTGGGGAAAATAAAATTTTTGCAACCGCGAGGGGTCTGAGGGAAATATAGCTATGAACATGACATCCTCCATAGATATTTCTACGCCTGTGTTTGGGACACAGAGTTATGCAACTTTACTATATATATATATATATATATACATACATATTTATATATATATATATATATATATATATATATATACATATTTATACATATATATATATATATATATATATATATATATACACACATACATATATATATATATATATATATAATAAGAATTTACTTACCGATAATTCTATTTCTCATAGTCCGTAGTGGATGCTGGGGACTCCGAAAGGACCATGGGGAATAGCGGCTCTGCAGGAGACTGGGCACAAAAGTAAAAAGCTTTAGGACTACCTGGTGTGCACTGGCACCTCCCCCTATGACCCTCCTCCAAGCCTCAGTTAGGATACTGTGCCCGGACGAGCGTACACAATAAGGAAGGATTTTGAATCCCGGGTAAGACTCATACCAGCCACACCAATCACACCGTACAACTTGTGATCTGAACCCAGTTAACAGCATGATAACAGAAGGAGCCTCCGAAAAGATGGCTCACAATAACAATAACCCGATTTTTGTAACAATAACTATGTACAAGTAATGCAGACAATCCGCACTTGGGATGGGCGCCCAGCATCCACTACGGACTATGAGAAATAGAATTATCGGTAAGTAAATTCTTATTTTCTCTAACGTCCTAGTGGATGCTGGGGACTCCGAAAGGACCATGGGGATTATACCAAAGCTCCCAAACGGGCGGGAGAGTGCGGATGACTCTGCAGCACCGAATGAGAGAACTCCAGGTCCTCCTCAGCCAGGGTATCAAATTTGTAGAATTTAGCAAACGTGTTTGCCCCTGACCAAGTAGCTGCTCGGCAAAGTTGTAAAGCCGAGACCCCTCGGGCAGCCGCCCAAAA
Organism: Pseudophryne corroboree; assembly: GCF_028390025.1. NCBI lineage: Eukaryota > Metazoa > Chordata > Amphibia > Anura > Myobatrachidae > Pseudophryne > Pseudophryne corroboree. The sequence continues at coordinate 867,567,446 of NC_086447.1, forward strand.
TGAGCCCACTTTCCGTGTGGAATGGGCTTTTACAGATTTTGGCTGTGGCAGGCCTGCCACAGAATGTGCAAGCTGAATTGTACTACAAATCCAACGAGCAATCGTCTGCTTAGAAGCAGGAGCACCCAGCTTGTTGGGTGCATACAGGATAAACAGCGAATCAGATTTTCTGACTCCAGCCGTCCTGGAAACATATATTTTCAGGGCCCTGACTACGTCCAGCAACTTGGAATCCTCCAAGTCCCTAGTAGCCGCAGGCACCACAACAGGCTGGTTTAAGTGAAAAGCTGAAACCACCTTAGGGAGAAATTGAGGACGAGTCCTCAATTCTGCCCTGTCCGTATGAAAAATTAGGTAAGGGCTTTTATAGGATAAAGCCGCCAATTCTGAGACACGCCTGGCTGAAGCCAGGGCTAACAGCATTACCACTTTCCATGTGAGATATTTTAAGTCCACAGTGGTGAGTGGTTCAAACCAATGTGATTTTAGGAATCCCAAAACTACATTGAGATCCCAAGGTGCCACTGGAGGCACAAAAGGAGGCTGTATATGCAGTACTCCCTTGACAAACGTCTGAACTTCAGGAACAGAAGCCAGTTCTTTTTGGAAGAATATTGACAGGGCCGAAATTTGAACCTTAATGGACCCTAATTTGAGGCCCATAGACAGTCCTGTTTGCAGGAAATGCAGGAAACGACCCAGTTGAAATTCCTCTGTAGGGGCCTTCCTGGCCTCGCACCACGCAACATATTAACGCCAAATACGGTGATAATGTTGTACGGTTACATCCTTCCTGGCTTTGATCAGGGTAGGGATGACTTCATCCGGAATGCCTTTTTCCTTCAGGATCCGGCGTTCAACCGCCATGCCGTCAAACGCAGCCGCAGTAAGTCTTGGAACAGACATGGTCCCTGCTGGAGCAGGTCCTTTCTTAGAGGTAGAGGCCACGGGTCTTCCGTGAGCATCTCTTGAATTTCCGGGTACCAAGTCCTTCTTGGCCAATCCGGAGCCACGAGTATAGTCTTTACTCCTCTCCTTCTTATGATTCTCAGTACTTTTGGTATGAGAGGAAGAGGAGGGAACACATACACTGACTGGTACACCCACGGTGTTACCAGAGCGTCCACAGCTATTGCCTGAGGGTCCCTTGACCTGGCGCAATATCTGTCCAGTTTTTTGTTGAGGCGGGACGCCATCATGTCCACCTTTGGTTTTTCCCAACGGTTCACAATCATGTGGAAGACTTCTGGGTGAAGTCCCCACTCCCCCGGGTGAAGATCGTGTCTGCTGAGGAAGTCTGCTTCCCAGTTGTCCACTCCCGGAATGAACACTGCTGACAGTGCTATCACATGATTCTCCGCCCAGCGAAGAATCCTTGCCACTTCCATCATTGCCCTCCTGCTTCTTGTGCCGCCCTGTCTGTTTACGTGGGCGACTGCCGTGATGTTGTCCGACTGGATCAACACCGGCTGACCCTGAAGCAGAGGTCTTGCCTGACTTAGGGCATTGTAAATGGCCCTTAGTTCCAGGATATTTATGTGAAGTGACGTTTCCATGCTTGACCACAAGCCCTGGAAATTTCTTCCCTGTGTGACTGCTCCCCAGCCTCTCAGGCTGGCATCCGTGGTCACCAGGACCCAATCCTGAATGCCGAATCTGCGGCCCTCTAGGAGATGAGCACTCTGTAACCACCACAGGAGAGACACCCTTGTCCTTGGAGACAGGGTTATCCGCTGATGCATTTGAAGATGCGATCCGGACCATTTGTCCAGCAGATCCCACTGAAAAGTTCTTGCGTGGAATCTGCCGAATGGAATCGCTTCGTAAGAAGCCACCATCTTTCCCAGGACCCTTGTGCATTGATGTACTGACACTTGGCCTGGTCTTAGGAGGTTCCTGACTAGGTCGGATAACTCCTTGGCCTTCTCCTCCGGGAGAAACACCTTTTTCTGTACTGTGTCCAGAATCATCCCCAGGAACAGCAGACGTGTCGTCGGAATCAGCTGCGATTTTGGAATATTTAGAATCCATCCGTGCTGTCGTAGTACTACTTGAGATAGTGCTACTCCGACCTCTAACTGTTCTCTGGACCTTGCCCTTATCAGGAGATCGTCCAAGTAAGGGATAATTAAGACGCCTTTTCTTCGAAGAAGAATCATCATTTCGGCCATTACCTTGGTAAAGACCCGGGGTGCCGTGGACAATCCAAACGGCAGCGTCTGAAACTGATAGTGACAGTTCTGTACCACAAACCTGAGGTACCCTTGGTGAGAAGGGCAAATTGGGACATGGAGGTAAGCATCCTTGATGTCCAGAGACACCATATAGTCCCCTTCTTCCAGGTTCGCTATCACTGCTCTGAGTGACTCCATCTTGAACTTGAACCTTTTTATGTAAGTGTTCAAGGATTTCAGATTTAAAATGGGTCTCACCGAGCCGTCCGGCTTCGGTACCACAAACAGCGGTGAATAATACCCCTTTCCCTGTTGTAGGAGGGGTACCTTGATTATCACCTGCTGGGAATACAGCTTGTGAATGGCTTCCAATACCGCCTCCCTGTCGGGGGGAGACGTTGGTAAAGCAGACTTCAGGAACCGGCGAGGGGGAGACGTCTCGAATTCCAATTTGTACCCCTGAGATACTACCTGCAGGATCCAGGGGTCCACTTGCGAGTGAGCCCACTGCGCGCTGAAATTCTTGAGACGGGCCCCCACCGTGCCTGAGTCCGCTTGTAAGGCCCCAGCGTCATGCTGAGGACTTGGCAGAAGCGGGGGAGGGCTTCTGTTCGTGGGAAGAGGCTGTCTGCTGCAGTCTTTTTCCCCTTCCTCTGCCCCGGGGCAGATATGAGTGGCCTTTTGCCCGCTTGCCCTTATGGGGACGAAAGGACTGAGCCTGAAAAGACGGTATCTTTTTCTGCTGCGAGGTGACTTGGGGTAAAAAGGTGGATTTTCCAGCCGTTGCCGTGGCCACCAGGTCCGATAGACCGACCCCAAATAACTCCTCCCCTTTATACGGCAATACTTCCATATGCCGTTTGGAATCCGCATCCCCTGACCACTGTCGCGTCCATAATCCTCTTCTGGCAGAAATGGACATCGCACTTACTCTTGATGCCAGAGTGCAAATATCCCTCTGTGCATCTCGCATATATAGAAATGCATCCTTTAAATGCTCTATAGTCAATAATATATTGTCCCTGTCCAGGGTATCAATATTTTCAGTCAGGGAATCCGACCAAGCCACCCCAGCACTGCACATCCAGGCTGAGGCGATTGCTGGTCGCAGTATAATACCAGTATGTGTGTATATACTTTTAAGGATATTTTCCAGCTTCCTATCAGCTGGTTCCTTGAGGGCGACCGTATCAGGGGACGGTAACGCCACTTGTTTTGATAAGCGTGTGAGCGCCTTATCTACGCTAGGGGGTGTTTCCCAACGCGCCCTAACCTCTGGCGGGAAAGGGTATAATGCCAATAACTTTTTAGAAATTAGCAGTTTTTTATCGGGGGAAACCCACGCTTCATCACACACCTCATTTAATTCATCTGATTCGGGAAAAACTACGGGTAGTTTTTTCACACCCCACATAATACCCTCTTTTGTGGTACTTGTAGTATCAGAAATATGTAACACCTCCTTCATTGCCCTTAACATGTAACGTGTGGCCCAAATGGAAAATACGTTTGTTTCTTCACCGTCGACACGGGAGTCAGTGTCCGTGTCTGTGTCGACCGACTGAGGTAAATGGGCGTTTTTTGTGGTACTTGTAGTATCAGAAATGTTCAAAACCTCCTTCATTGCCGTGATCATGTAACGTGTGGCCCTACTGGAAAATACGTTTGTTTCCTCACCATCGACACTGGAGTCAGTGTCCGTGTCTGGGTCTGTGTCGACCACCTGAGGTAACGGGCGCTTTAGAGCCCCTGACGGTGTTTGAGACGCCTGTACAGGTATTAACTGATTTGCCGGCTGTCTCATGTCGTCAACAGTCTTTTGTAAAGTGCTGACACTATCACGTAATTCTTTCCATAAGACCATCCAGTCAGGTGTCGACTCCCTAGGGGGTGACATCACTAACAGAGGCAATTGCTCCGCCTCCACACCATTTTCCTCCTCATACATGTCGACACAACGTACCGACACACAGCACACACACAGGGAATGCTCTGATAGAGGACAGGACCCCACTAGCCCTTTGGGGAGACAGAGGGAGAGTTTGCCAGCACACACCAGAGCGCTATATATATACAGGGATAACCTTATATAAGTGTTTTTCCCTAATATAGCTGCTGTATATATTTATATGCCAATTTAGTGCCCCCCCTCTCTTGTTTTACCCTGTTTCTGTAGTGCAGGACTGCAGGGGAGAGTCAGGGAGCCTTCCTCCAACGGAGCGGTGAGGAAAAAATGGCGCCAGTGTGCTGAGGAGATAGGCTCCGCCCCTTTGTCAGCGGCCTTTCTCCCGCTTTTTTATGTAAAAATAGGCAGGGGTTAAATACATCCATATAGCCCAGGAGCTATATGTGATGTATTTTTTGCCAAAAAAGGTGTTTTTATTGCGTCTCAGGGCGCCCCCCCCCAGCGCCCTGCACCCTCAGTGACCGGAGTGTGAAGTGTGCTGAGAGCAATGGTGCACAGCTGCGGTGCTGTGCGCTACCTTAGTGAAGACAGGACGTCTTCTGCCGCCGATTTCCCGGACCTCTTCAGTCTTCTGGCTCTGTAAGGGGGACGGCGGCGCGGCTCCGGGACCCATCCATGGCTGGGCCTGTGATCGTCCCTCTAGAGCTAATGTCCAGTAGCCTAAGAAGCCCAATCCACTCTGCACGCAGGTGAGTTCGCTTCTTCTCCCCTTAGTCCCTCGATGCAGTGAGCCTGTTGCCAGCAGGTCTCACTGAAAATAAAAAAACCTATTTAAACTTTTACTCTAAGCAGCTCAGGAGAGCCACCTAGATTGCACCCTTCTCGTTCGGGCACAAAATCTTAACGGAGGCTTGGAGGAGGGTCATAGGGGGAGGAGCCAGTGCACACCAGGTAGTCCTAAAGCTTTTTACTTTTGTGCCCAGTCTCCTGCGGAGCCGCTATTCCCCATGGTCCTTTCGGAGTCCCCAGCATCCACTAGGACGTTAGAGAAATATACATATATATACATATATATATATATATATATATATATACATACACACACACACACACACACACATATACCCTTTATGATATGCTAATTTTTTACCCAGTCAGATATTGGTGGTGCCTACATGGCCACCCACACACGTCTGTGTCCCTAATATTGTTTTCTCTTGGGAAAAACATTCAGCCACCGATGTGTCGACACACATGTACCAAGTACCATCAGGAGCCGGCGGCGCCGACAGGGTCACTCCCACAGCCATTCGTGGGAAGAGCACTCAGCCTCAGACATGCCGACACACATGTACCAAACACCCGACACACCGGGCATATAGGGTACAGACCCACAGTAAGGTCTGTCAGAGAGACACAGAGGAAAATTGCCAGCCCACAACCCAGCGCCTAATCACCGGTTCTGAAACACTAAGGAATGCCCCAGACCTGCAGCGCTTTTATATTAATATATATATATATATATATATATATATATATATATATATATATAAGCATCAGAGACGGTGCGGCACTCCAATGATTGACACTTGAGACTTAGGTAGAAGTACAACGTTTCAATGCCCGTTTTAATACTGTGGCATTTTCGTCAGGTAATACAAAAGCAATAAACACAACGTACCTTAAATAGGTGATCACCGCGTGAAGACCGAGCGCCACGGCGGGACTGCACACCCGGCGGGCGCATAGAGGGTGACGTCATGATGCACTACAAAGAACGTCAGACGGCACCCGTAACCAAGGCAACATAAAAACTTATTGCTAATTTAGTATTCATGAACAAAGAATTGTGACAGATATCTGTATCAAAAATACAGATAGAAATAATCTGTTACAGGCATCCAGCCATCACCCGATATCTTTGTGTAAAGGTCTCCCTTATTCCCAGATGCTTCATCTTAAACGAATCATCAGTGATGAAACTAATCTTGAATTAGCCTGTAACAACATGATAACAAAATTTGTACAAAGAGGATATGCTTACTCTGAATTAATCTCCATTAAAAACAAAGTACTTAAATTGAAAAGAAATGACACTCTTGTCCCTGTCGACAAATCCAATAAAGCCGACAGGTTAATTTGGATTAATCAGTTTAATACACAGAGTGCTGTGATTAGTAAGGCCACTAAACAGTTTTGGCCTATAGTACAAACTGATAAAAAATTTGCTACATTGTCCAATACGCACATCATGCCAGCTTATAGGAGAGGAAAGAATATTCGTGATATGGTTGTCAAAACTATGATTTCAGGTACCAAAAAATCACAATCCACTACTTTCCTTAAATCTTTTAATTGATCTATTAAAACGTAAATGCGGCTCCTGAATGATGAAGTCCAGACAGCTGTAACTACGGTACCACCTCAACGCCATAATTTAACTATTGGTGAACAAATGGCCCTGGAAAATCTGGCCAGCAATCAAGACCTTATTTTTTGTCCAGCTGACAAGGGGGGTGCCCTGGTGATACAGGACTTGACTAGCTACAAACGACAGGTGGACCTCCATCTTAATGATTCCTCTACTTACCTACTTCTGACCCAGGACCCTTCTGGTTCCTATAAAAATGAACTTTTGTCTATTTTGAAGGAAGCATTGGACAATGACATAATTACTGACTCTTTGAGTAAAGCACTTTATCCTGCATTTCCTTTGGTTCCTCTATTCTATACTACGCCGAAGATACATAAGTCTGTGACCGACCCCCTGGGTAGGCCTATTATTGCCGCCCGTGGAGGTCTGCCACAACCTGCGTCTGTTTATATAGATAGTATACTCCAACCGTCTATTAGAAAACATCCAAGGTACCGGTTAGACACTACTTCATTGTTAACTAAACTCTTGGCCCTCCCTAGGCTAGACCCTGATATTTCCATGTTCACAATAGACGTGACCAGTTTATATACGGTCATACCACACGACCTAGGTCTGGCTGCTGTGGGTCGATTCTTGAATTGTCAGCCTCATTACAATGGCCCTGAGATTACCTTTGTGCTTGATTTACTCAAATTCATTTTGACGAAAAATTTATTTTTGTATAATGGTTATTTTATTTACAGCTGGTCGGTTGTGCAATGGGGGCGGCGGTGGCCCCCTCATATGCCAACATATTTATGTTTGACGTTGAAGAGCTTGTATTTTTCTCTGGTGAATCAATTTCTAGTAGGATTTTGTTCTTTTGCCGTTACATCGACGATTTGTTAATTTTCTGGAAGGGTGATTGCAATGACCTTATCAGCCACATTAATTTGCATAACTCTGGTCCTAGCCCTGTTAAATTTACCTATACATATAGCTCAACTGAGATTCATTACTTAGATGTTGCTATTTCCATCCGTGAGGGTGTAATCTGCACCAATCTTTATTCCAAACCCACGGATCGGAATAATTTATTGGTACCGAGTAGCTGTCATCCGAGATCCCTAATCCACGGCCTACCGTATTCACAATTCATACGTGCCAGACGTATTATCTCTGACACTACACAAGCTGAAATACAAATCGACATTCTGCTTCAGAAATTTTTAGATCGAGGTTATGACTTTGATCAATTACAGCTTACTAAAATCAAGGTCCTTAGCATGGATAGAGATTCTTTGCTGCAGCCTAAGATTATTGACACTACTGCTAAAACATTGCCTTGGGTAACCCAATTCACTACTGCCAGTGGTTCCATTAACAAAATCTCTAAGAAACTCTGGCCCATTGTTAAATCATATCCCGATTGCAAGCTTTTTAATACCAAATTGATGTCTTGCTATAAACGTGGCTGCAACATTCGTGACATCCTAGTTAAGGCTGACATTTCTGAACCTGCTTCTAGCCTATACCGGGGTAAAATCAGGATTTTGGTACTTACCGATAAATCCCTTTCTCCGATTCCACAGGGGCCACTGGAGCGTAGTTACAATGGGGAAATAGTAGGCAGTAATTGGGAGCTGGCACTTTAAAATTCTCACACTGTGGCTAGCTCCTCCCCTACTATCTCCCCTCCAAGCCAGTCTACGTAAAACTGTGCCCGAGGAGAGCTGTAATAAACAAACCGTAAGATAGAGGAGGTTAATGACGCCCTGTAACCCAGGATAACACAAACCCAACCTGGAACAGAACCTAACAAACAACCGGCTAGCCCGAACTCAACAAGCAGTCATATGGTGATCTGCAAACCGTTAAGCAAAAAACAAGGAGGAACAGCGCTGGGCGGGCGTCCAGTGGCCCCTGTGGAATCGGAGAAAGGGATTTATCGGTAAGTACCAAAATCCTGATTTCTCCTTCATCCACTAGGGGCCACTGGAGCGTAGTTACAATGGGGACGTTCCAGAGCTCCCAAAATGGGTGGGAGAGCGCTGAGAGTCCTGTAAAACCGCTCGGCCAAAGTGAGATGCAGAGGCCGCAAAAGTGTCAAACTTGTAGAATTTGACAAAACGAATGTCGGTCTGACCAAGTAGCCGCGCGACATAAAGTATTCATGGAGACCCCACGGGCAGCTGCCCACGAAGGTCCCACCACGCACGTAAAGTGCGCTGAAATGGAAAACGGAGGCTCCCGAGCAACCGCCAAGAAGACTGTCTGATGGTCAGATGTATCCAACAGCCCAGCATATGCTGGGACCCTGGCTATTTAGTACGGGAGCATCGTACAGAATAAAGAAGAAAAAACCCTTCGTCGAATAGCCTAAGACCTCTGTAGAGAAAGTCAGCGAGCCCTGACAACAGTCAAAGAGGACTGAAAAACACTAGTGTCAGATTTATATGAAAAATGGACATGCCCTTTGGGAGAAACGACCGCTGAGGCCGAAGCTCACTCGGGGGAGTTGCTAATAGAGTACTCCCTGAAAGAGAGCCCGAACTTACGGGCGCCAGGCTAATTTCTTTTGGAAGAAAACCGAAAAAGGCAGGGACCGAAAATTCAGGTCAATGTGGTTTGAAGCGCAGCGGAGCAAAACCTCCCAGAGAAACCAAAGATTACGGCTGAATGGTAACTGAAAGAAGGGGAAAACCCCCTTTTATCCTTATTATGTCCCATACAGCTTTCCAAAAGTGGCAAAAGCGAGAAGAGGTAACAGACTTCTGAAATCGGGGCCTAGTAGGCCTTACCAAACTAGGGAACTCCTCCCTTCTGAGGGCTCGTGAACAGTCACACGGTTAAATGAAACCAGTGTAAGATTGAACAAAGAAAAGGACCCTGTTGAAGTAGACAGTCCAGTCGAGGTAGGAGCCAAGGCTCCTCTACCGACAACAGTTGTAGCCGTATCTTCAAGTCATGGGTGGCCCAACCAGAGCCACGGAGAGGACTAGCACGCATATTCTCCTCCTGTGTTACCGAAAGTGAGGTAGAAATAGAAAAGGAGGCAGGATAGAATAACCAGAAACTCCCAGGAGCCCTGAGGGCATCCTCGGCTACTGCCACCAGAGCTCACGTCGGTGAGTAGTAAAGGGTTAAAGAGTCAGTCAGAACGCCCTGAGGTCGATTCGAAATCACCGCCCACAGCAGACCAGCTGACAAAACTCCGGGGAATGTTCCCTCACCCAGGAGTCTGACCTGGTGGCCTGATCTGGAAAGAAGATTGTTGTCCCCCGCTCAGAGGGGAATGTAGGCGACCACTCATTGCGTCGCAGCTTGACTGAAGAAATAGAGTACCTGGTACCGAGGAAGGAAAAATCCTCCGACGGACCCTGTTGAGAAAACGTTTATGAGGAGCATAAATCGGATCTTCAGAAGCCACGTAATGTACAGAGTGGGATAGTAGCAGTAGATTGTCCCATTAGGGAACCAACGTCAACCCCTTGAAAAAGAGTTATTCTGTGATCTTCCTGAACCCTGTGGGAGCGGAAGAGAGACCGAAAGAAAAGGACTTACAGTGAAAATGAGAATCCTGTAATGCGACTGAGTAAAGCCCGATGAGGAAACCCAACGGAAATCAGTAAACAGGCATCCCTGAAGACAAGGGACGCGTAAAACTCCCTTTCTTGTTCAACTAGCAATCACAGACTGAAAGGATTCTAAGGCCAGAATAGGCCTGGCCGAGCCAACTGGCTTCGGAACGTGAAAAGAAAACAAAGGCCTGAGAACTGTCCCGATTCAAATGATATGTAAAAAACAGGGATCAACACCCTTTGCGGTTAGAAGCATATGGAGCGCCGCCTGCATTATGACTCTCTTGTCATCGTAAATCGGCCGACCCCTGCCGAGGGACTCCCGAGACGGTTGTGCTCCCAAATCTAGTCTGTAACCGCCCAAGCCTTCTTCCACCGACCTGCGCCTACCCTGGAACCCTCCAGGTGGTAGGAAAGTCTGACCTTTAGTGTGTGTATAGGATGATGTAAAATCAGACTGGACCGAGGATGCTGAACCTCTGCTTCAGCTTTTTTTTTTTTTCTGAGATCCCCTGGCGACAGAGATATCGCCCGTGTGGAATCGGAAGCCTGAAAGGGCACGGTAAAAATCTAAAGGAAAGACCGGTAAAGGTCTGTCTTGGAGCTGGGGCAGAAGTAGGAGAAAGCAAAGTGGACTTACCTCCAATGGTTCAAGAAATCCTGCAGAAAGTTCCTTCCCCTGAACCATCTGCCCCGTAGGATTTCATGTTCACCTGTCACTGTCGCAGCCCCAGAGGTCGTCGGGTTAAGACAGCCCAAAGCGAAAATGCAGGTTCCGAGACTGCAGACGTGGAGACCTCCAAAGAACATAAAGCAGAATCGTGATTCTGACCCGTACCAAAGTATCAATTGATCCGGATGCGAAACATCCTGTAACCTAGAGGACAATTGTTCCACAACCTACCTGCTCCGGACAAGGTAGAACCCTGCTGCCGTATATGTCTTCGATGGATCCCTGAGCAAGGTTGCCTCAGGAAAACGGCAGCTTGTTGGACCGGCGATACATCGAGGGGTATACCCTGGAGATGTTCTGATACCCTTTCCTGCCGTCTGCGGGGAAAGGATAGGAAAACAAACATTGTTTGATACCTGAAATTGTGTATTCGGGCGTCTGCCGGCCGTCTACCGGAGCCTGGCCAGCTTATCCGAAACTGGACCAGTCGCTGTCATTTCGTCATCGGCGTCGAACCCTGATGGACTTGACGTGTCTGCCTCCTTTACCTGCAGTCTCAGACGAACTGCTGTATAATGCACCTGGATATTCTGAGACACAGGTTCAGACTCCACAGAAAACAGACATCATCAGTATTGTAACATGGAAGGTTAGCAAGGTTCCTTTAGAAACCTGGAGAGGTGAAATGACGTACAAGGTCTCTGGTTACCAGTGACATTACCTGTATAATCTGAGCTGTTCAAACAGGAGTGTCCTGCAGGTGCGTGGAGGGCTAAGCAGATGGCTCCACCGCATACTTCACACCTAAGAGGGAATTCTTTGACTATCCCAGGTGAGACAAATGAAAGGAGAAAAGGTGGGTTAAATAAACACAGCCCTATGTAAGGTCTGCGCTATAATGTGTGACCGACACGATTCAAATAAACTTTCTGGAGCAGCGGAGACCTGAACCAGTAACGCTGCGCTGTGGGACAGGAGTCTTAGCCCTAGGCTATAGGAGCTCTCCTTAAAGTTTTGTTTGGATTCAAACCGCTGTTCAGATACCCGCTACTAGCGTACTGAGCCACAGCGCTATTTGTCTGATGCCTTACACACATTCCCCAAATTACAAATAGCATTAGTAACTAGTGACACCAAGGAATAATAAAGGGAAGGCAACACCCCGCCCTGTATGTAGTGTACCGCTAATTAAGGTGCACCCGATGTTTCTCGGAGGTTCCGCTGGCTTTTCAAAATGGTGACCAGCCTGTGAGAAAAGATGGGTGAAAATGTTATGTGGCAAGGTGGGGTATTCTGTTTCTAGAAAACATTGCGGAAGTGTTTGTTTTATCCCCTATATATGGTATTGTATGGATATATCTATATACATACCCACACACACTTAAATATATATATACAAACATATCTATATATATCTATATACACACACCACAGTGAACCCATGCACCTAATAGGGCAGATAAATACTGTGCACCTAATAGGGTAGATAATTACTGTGCACCTAATAGGGTAGATAAATACTGTGTATTTGTAGGGTAAAGAAATACTGCACAGTAGATTTTTAATTATCAATGAGCAGAGTCCCAGCTCCTGTAATAGAGCAGATTCCCTGATCTAAATGTCTGAAATGGGGCAGAGGACTCCCCTGCAGGAGGAATGTAGCCAAAGCAAGATGTAACAATATTTCTGCAGCACACTGCACAGAAAAGCTACAAACTCCAGAGACAGGTGTGTTGCCTAGAGACAATAGAGAGCTGGGAGCTGCCGCCGGGGGGAATAAGCTTCACCCCCCTGAGCTGGGAGCTGCCGCCGGGGGGAATAAGCTTCACCCCCCTCATACCTTATACATGTAAAGAATCCTCCCTGCACAGCCAGGAGAGGAAAGGAGCTTTCAGTGGCCCGGGGAGCGGGGGACTGTGGAGCGGCGTCTCGTCATGCTGCAGCGGCTGGGGAGCGGAGAAAGCCCGCCGTACAGAGCGGGAGTTAGCTCCGCCCCCTCCGCTTTGGCGCAAATTCAAATCCGCTGTATAGTAAGCGGAAAGCGCCCATGCATCCCCCGGCCGCCTGTATGCTGCGGCCGGGGGGCGATGTGCGGCCGGGGAGCGGAAAGCCTGAGCCCGCCGAACGGAGCGGGAGTTAGCTCCGCCCCCCTGCTCCGGTCACTTTCAAATTAAAACCGCACTATCATCCGGCTGCCTGTAAGTGTGTATGCTGCGGCCGGGGAGAGTGTGTCCTTTGCTGGAATCGAACCCTAGCTCGTGGGCATCGTAACCATAGGTGTTACCACTCTGCCATGAGAGCTATGCTAATTATTACACAGATATATGATATATGTAAATGTATCACCCGGCTGCCTGTATGCTGCAGCCGGGGAGTGAAGAGCGCTGAGCTCGCTTACAGAGCGGGCTGAAGCTCCGCCCCCCACATAATGGCGCCAATTTCAAATTAGTAAGCCTTTTATGCACTCCAGCCTGTCTGACTGGAGAGTATAGGGGAGCCTGTCCATCTATGTATTAAAACACTGAAACTGAAAAATGTAAAAACATACATCAGTCTGGAGAGGGGGAGAATGTACTCACCGCTTCCTTCCGTCAGGCGTTTCGACCCAGCGGCCCCGACACGCGCCGCACGCAGCGGTGTCCGGCCATTTTTGATACTCACCGCTGCCATGCTGCCGGAATCTTCTGCTGGATGGAGTGGCCCCGACACGCGCCGCACGCAGCGGTGTCCGGCCAACTCAGGAGAGCTCAGTGTCTCCCTCAGCCGGGGCCCATCCCGAGCCGCACGCAGCTGCGATGGGACCCCGCCGGCAGCTCCCGCGGTGCAGACTGGCAGTGGCAGAGCTGCCAGTCTGTGAGTGTGTGAAAGATAATAAAGAAAAAATTCTTCAGCTAAACCCAAGTGAACCAGCTACCTCGGGCACTAAACTAAGACTGGCTTGGAGGGGAGATAGTAGGGGAGGAGCTAGCCACAGTGTGAGAATTTTAAAGTGCCAGCTCCCAATTACTGCCTACTATTTCCCCATTGTAACTACGCTCCAGTGGCCCCTAGTGGATGAAGGAGAAATGGGCTGTATACGATGTACGTGTATTACATGTAAGTTCCTTATCCCTCGTGATACTTTTAATCACCCGCACACTGGTAAGACATTGTATATTAAACACAGATTGACATGTAACACAAAATTCACAGTGTATCAGATAATCTGCCCATGCGGTCTGTCCTATATCGGGAAGACCGAACGTCCCTTTAAAGAACGTATGGCTGCCCATCGGTCGGCCATTAAGGCCGCACTGACCTCTGGAGTGACCAGCCAGCTGCGAGACATTTCGCACTGGCATCCCATAATCTAACCACTCTCAAATATAGAATGATAGACCACATTCCACAATCATTACGTGGTGGTAATCATGGTCACAAATTATTACAATGTGAAGCACGCTGGATTTTTCGCTTGGGTACTGTAGCCCCTAAGGGACTCAATGAACATTCAGGTATTAGTGTACTAGCTAATGATGGTTAACCTGTGACTAAGTATCCTTAGTAGTGATATACTTATTGCTCTATATGTATGTGCTTTCAGCTTAATATATTTACCAGATCTTTTGTTACCTTGATTGATTAGGTCAGTATTTGTCACTGTATCCTGTATAGCTGCTACAGCAGTATTTCTGCTTAATACGTTTATGCTATCTCGGCTGATCGGGATAGTATGGGTCATTGCATGTTGCACAGTTAATGTAGGAGGTTCCTTGTTAGGCATCTGTATGTTAGCATAGCTAGCGATACTGCTTTGTTTGCCATCCTAATATGTATGTATATGTATGTGATTGTTATTGTTTTTATGTTGCCTTGGTTACGGGTGCCGTCTGACGTTCTTTGTAGTGCGTCATGACGTCACCCTCTATGCGCCCGCCGGGTGTGCAGTCCCGCCGTGGCGCTCTGTCTTCACGTGGTGATCACCTATTTAAGGTACGTTGTGTTTATTGCTTTTGTATTACCTGACGAAAATGCCACAGTATTAAAACGGGCATTGAAACGTTGTACTTCTACCTAAGTCTCAAGTGTCAATCATAGGAGTGCCGCACCGTCTCTGCTGCTTGTGTATCCATTCGTGAGGGCACCCAATGTATTCTACTCCTAGTGGCTGTGCCGGACCCCTGCCTCTTGTAGAGTATATTATTTTTATATATATATATATATATATATATATATATATATATATATATATACACACACACACATACACACACACACACATATAAATAATAAGAATTTACTTACCGATAATTCTATTTCTCGGAGTCCGTAGTGGATGCTGGGGTTCCTGAAAGGACCATGGGGAATAGCGGCTCCGCAGGAGACAGGGCACAAAAAGTAAAGCTTTAGGATCAGGTGGTGTGCACTGGCTCCTCCCCCTATGACCCTCCTCCAAGCCTCAGTTAGGATACTGTGCCCGGACGAGCGTACACAATAAGGAAGGATTTTGAATCCCGGGTAAGACTCATACCAGCCACACCAATCACACTGTACAACCTGTGATCTGAACCCAGTTAACAGTATGATAACAGCGGAGCCTCTGAAAAGATGGCTCACAACAATAATAACCCGATTTTTGTAACTATGTACAAGTAATGCAGATAATCCGCACTTGGATGGGCGCCCAGCATCCACTACGGACTCCGAGAAATAGAATTATCGGTAAGTAAATTCTTATTTTCTCTATCGTCCTAGTGGATGCTGGGGTTCCTGAAAGGACCATGGGGATTATACCAAAGCTCCCAAACGGGCGGGAGAGTGCGGATGACTCTGCAGCACCGAATGAGAGAACTCCAGGTCCTCCTTAGCCAGGGTATCAAATTTGTAGGATTTTACAAACGTGTTTGCCCCTGACTAAATAGCCGCTCGGCAAAGTTGTAAAGCCGAGACCCCTCGGGCAGCCGCCCAAGATGAGCCCACCTTCCTTGTGGAATGGGCATTTACATATTTTGGCTGTGGCAGGCCTGCCACAGAATGTGCAAGCTGAATTGTATTACACATCCAACTAGCAATAGTCTGCTTAGAAGCAAGAGCACCCAGTTTGTTGGGTGCATACAGGATAACAGCAAGTCAGTTTTCCTGACTCCAGCCGTCCTGGAACCTATACTTTCAGGGCCCTGACAACATCCAGCAACTTGGAGTCCTCCAAGTCCCCAGTAGGCGCAAGGCACCACAATAAGCTGGTTCAGGTGAAACACTGACACCACCTTAGGGAGAGAACTGGGGACGAGTCCGCAGCTCTGCCCTGTCCGAATGGACAAACAGATATGGGCTTTTTTGAGAAAAAAACCCACCAATTTGACACTCGCCTGGCCCAGGCCAGGGCCAAGAGCATGGTCACTTTTTATGTGAGATGCTGCAAATCCACAGATTTGACTGGTTTTAAACCAATGTGATTTGAGGAATCCCAGAACTACGTTGAGATCCCACAGTGCCACTGGAGGCACAAAAGGGGGTTGTATATGCAATACTCCCTTGACAAACTTCTGGACTTCAGGAACTGAAGCCAATTCTTTCTGGAAGAAAATCGACAGGGCCGAAATTTGAACCTTAATGGGCCCCAATTTGAGGCCCATAGACACTCCTGTTTGCAGGAAATGCAGGAATCGACCGAGTTGAAATTTCTTCGTGGGGCCTTCCTGGCCTCACACCACGCAACATATTTTCGCCACATGTGGTGATAATGTTGTGCGGTCACCTCCTTCCTGGCTTTGACCAGGGTAGGAATGACCTCTTCCGGAATGCCTTTTTCCCTTAGGATCCGGCGTTCCACCGCCATGCCGTCAAACGCAGCTGCGGTAAGTCTTGGAACAGACATGGTACTTGCTGAAGCAAGTCCCTTCTTAGCGGCAGAGGCCATAAGTCCTCTGTGAGCATCTCTTGAAGTTCCGGGTACCAAGTCCTTCTTGGCCAATCCGGAGCCATGAGTATAGTTCTTACTCCTCTACGTCTTATAATTCTCAGTACCTTAGGTATGAGAAGCAGAGGAGGGAACACATACACCGACTGGTACACCCACGGTGTTACCAGAACGTCCACAGCTATTGCCTGAGGGTCTCTTGACCTGGCGCAATACCTGTCCCGTTTTTTGTTCAGACGGGACGCCATCATGTCCACCTTTGGTATTTCCCAACGGTTCACAATCATGTGGAAAAACTTCCCGATGAAGTTTCCACTCTCCCGGGTGGAGGTCGTGCCTGCTGAGGAAGTCTGCTTCCCAGTTTCCACTCCCGGAATGAAACACTGCTGACAGTGCTATCACATGATTTTCCGCCCAGCGAAAAGTCCTTGCAGTTTTTGCCATTGCCCTCCTGCTTCTTGTGCCGCCCTGTCTGTTTACGTGGGCGACTGCCGTGATGTTTTTCCCACTGGATCAATACCGGCTGACCTTGAAGCAGAGGTCTTGCTAAGCTTAGAGCATTATAAATTTACCCTTAGCTCCAGTATATTTATGTGGAGAAAAGTCTCCAGACTTGATCACACTCCCTGGAAATTTTTTCCTTGTGTGACTGCTCCCCAGCCTCTCGGGCTGGCCTCCGTGGTCACCAGCATCCAATCCTGAATGCCGAATCTGCGGCCCTCTAGAAGATGAGCACTCTGTAACCACCACAGGAGAGACACCCTTGTCCTTGGATATAGGGTTATCCGCTGATGCATCTGAAGATGCGATCCGGACCATTTGTCCAGCAGATCCCACTGAAAAGTTCTTGCGTGAAATCTGCCGAATGGAATTGCTTCGTAGGAAGCCACCATTTTTACCAGGACCCTTGTGCAATGATGCACTGACACTTTTCCTGGTTTTAGGAGGTTCTTGACTAGCTCGGATAACTCCCTGGCTTTCTCTTCCGGGAGAAACACCTTTTTCTGGACTGTGTCCAGAATCATCCCTAGGCACAGCAGACGTGTCGTCAGGATCAGCTGCGATTTTGGAATATTTAGAATCCATCCGTGCTGTTGTAGCAGTATCCGAGATAGTGCTACTCCGACCTCCAACTGTTCCCTGGACTTTGCCCTTATCAGGAGATCGTCCAAGTAAGGGGTAATTAAGATGCCTTTTCTTCGAAGAAGAATCATCATTTCGGCCATTACCTTGGTAAAGACCCGGGGTGCCGTGGACAATCCAAACGGCAGCGTCTGAAACTGACAGTGACAGTTCTATACCACGAACCTGAGGTACCCTTAGTGAGAAGGGCAAATTTGGGACATGGAGGTAAGCATCCCTGATGTCCCGGGACACTATATAGTCCC